>NC_056527.1:84444561-84548136 GCF_019175285.1 Sceloporus undulatus | reverse complement strand
ATCAATGATGGAGACAATCCGTGCTCCGTCCTCATAAAACCTTTTCCACAACAACCCTGCGAGGTAGTTCATTCAGGGAGGGAGAAGGATACCTTCTCTCTAATGGGAAAGAGGGATCCAAACTCGTTATTAGGGTCGTTGTAGTTGTGGATGCTGGGGGTGTTTTCAACTCATAATTAATTAATTAATTAATAACTCCTTTCAGACTTAAGGTGACCTTTTCTTGGAAATATGTGTTCAGTGGAGGTTTGCCATTGCCTTCGCCCTGAGGCTGAGAGAGTGTGACCCACGCCCAGTGGGTTTCCATGGCTGGGCTGGGATTGAATTGACTCTGGTTGCACCCACATTGGAGAAATAACCCGGTTTGGCACCTCTTTAACTCTTTGTCTGGCTGTTTGCTATGGAATTCTGGGAGTTGGAATTCTATAGCCTTGAGTCAGACAAGTTAAAGCGGTGCCAAACCGGGTTATTTCTCTAGTGTGGATGCAACCAGAGTCAATTCAATCTGAATTCAACCCTCTCGTCGCTGCAGTAGGCAGAAACTTCCTCCCTTGTGGCACTATTAAGTTAACACATCCACAATAATAACAATAACAGAAAGGAGAAGCTGTCCACGTCACTCCCCGCCTCCCCCAGCCATTCATCCATTCACTCACCCGCGCCGCCATCTTGCTCCTCCGGTGTCCACAGAAGGAATGACAGAAAAGCAGAAGCAACCCCAAAGCAGTCAGGAAGAATTGGAGGCACGCACAGCGTCGGGGGCGTGGCCAACCCTAGCTCCTCCCCCTCTCTCCACCAGCCTTCTCTGTCAGTCCCTCTCAAAAGAGTCACAAGATGGCGGCTGCCAGTTTGGGACTTCAGCTCCCAGAATCCTAGACTATTGGCCAACGTGGCTGAGGCCTCTGGGAGCTGTAGTCCAAAATCTCTTAAAGGGCACAGTTTGGGACCACGGCATTAAGGAGATTATTACCACACACTACACTACACTCTTATTAGTGCTGCTACTCCACTTTCACTGCTCTGGCTGCCTCCTGTTGCAATCTGGGATTTGCAGTGCAAGGAGAGGCCTTTAGAATTCTCAGCCAGAGAGCTCTTAGGCCTCACTGGACTACAAACCCCAGAATGCAACAGGAGGCAGCCAGGAACAGCAGTCAAAGTGGAACAGCAGCACTATAACCACATTGCCACACTACACTCTTATAGCGCTGCTATTCCACTTTTAAGTTCTCTGGTTGCCTCCTGTTGCATTCTGGGATTTGCAGTGTAAGGAGGGGCCTTCAGAATTACAACCAGAGAGCTCTTAGGGCGGCTCTCACTGAACTACAAACCCCAGAATGCAACAGGAGATAGGCAGAGCAATAAAAGTGGAACAGCACCATAACCACATTACCACACTACACTCTATTTCACTGTCTCCTGTTGCATTCTGGGGCTTGTAGTTCAGTGAGGCCTAAGCTCTCTGGCTGAGAATTCTAAAGGCCCCTCCACTTCAGTGGAAATCCCATTGTTCCTAATGGTGGCGCAACCACATCCTCAGCCACCATTGAGGATACCGAGGGAGCTTGCCATCTATGGATGCTTAAATCCATAGATGGCAAGTCTGTGTATAATGCTGCCCCACTGTATGTTTCTTATAGCTGTTAGTTTGGTGTATGTTTGTTGATATTTTGTTATTGTTTTGTTTTTAATTCTGAATATAAAGTTGTATGCTGTTTTTCAGTATTTTGTTAAATAAAAATGTTTTTTTAATTTAAAAAATTGTTATGATATTTCCCAGATTCTAAGATTGAAGAGTGGCAAGCCTTGTTCCTGCAGCATCAGACTGTAGTTGTGTTACCCTCACCTTTATTAGAAGAGAGATATACCATATATACTCGACTATAAGTCAAGAAACGTATGCCCCAAAATTGACCCTAAAATTTGGGGTAGACTTATATAAGGGTGAATACATCAGTAGTGCTTACAAAGATCCTAAAGCAAGCAAGCCTGATGCCCCTGTCTCCATTGAACACCATTTCCTCCCCCCTACAGTCTGTTTTACAAGCCTTTGCTTCCTATCGGAAAAACTCCCCATTTAAATCCACTTGCTTCTTTCTCTAGTACGTTTTGCAAGCCCTGGCTTCCTATGGAAAAATCTCTCCATTTAAAACCACTTGTTTCTGTCTCCAGTCCATTTTGCTAGACCTTGCTTCCTATAGAAACAACTCGGAAACAACTCTCCATTTAAACCCTCTTGCTTCCTTTTGCAATCTGATGTTAAAACCTCTTCTCCAGCACCTGGGAATCGGTTGGAAGAGGTCCAGAGAAGGAGAAGGAGGGACTGAAGTAGTATTTCCCCCTTTCCATCCTTCTTTATAACCCCCTAAGTTTTACCCTCGATTTATCCACGAATCATATCAAAACCCAGGATTTTGACTCTGAAACCTTCCCTTGACTTATACATGAGGTTGAGTTGTACATGGGTATATACAGTAATAACGTTTCTCATTATCCACATTTATGCCTTTTTGGAGTTGGCACAGTGGAGATGGTAGGGCATATATTGTTATATTGCTCTTTTTATAATGGTTACCGCCACACTTTTATTCTTCCAATTGTTAGAGGTATTCCTGGACGAACTAATGAATTTTATGTATCCCATTTGCTGGCAGATCAGTGTCTGTTGGTAACAATTAAAGTGGCCAGCTTTCATGCAGCAGGACTGGCCTGCTGGCATAAAATGGTATTATAAAATTTTATAATGATTAATTTTAATTTTTCAATGAATATACATTGTATTCCTCCTCATTGCTCTTTATTGTTGCTGACAGTTTGCTTACTCTGTCTTTTTCTCTAGTCTTAATGAAACACTCCCAGTCTGAGTGACATGAAGTAACATAGGATGGGTTACACCTATCTTAACAATAGAACATGTGAAAGGGATCTAGGAGTCTCAGTAGACCACAAGCTGAGTGTGTTTGACAGATACACATTTTGAGTTGTAAACATATTAATGATATACATTTTATACATAATTTACAAAGGAAAAAGAAGAAAAATATCTGCTACATGTGAGTCCTTCGCACATGAGAAAGGTAAAAAATATGTGAATGTTCCATTAATAATCTTGCAGAGCATGACTTGGATAATTTAAAAAATAAAACACAGTTAATAGAAATCTTTTTGATATTTACACAATAGGGATGACAGAGAAGTTGCTTGGAACTCCAGTGACACCGCTGTACCCACCGAGACCTCTAGACGATGAACTTGATCCTTTAAGGGAAGGATCATGGCATTCAAGCATGCATGAACACCACCACTCCTGTCATATGGATTACCTACTAATAGATTAATTGCTGTCAATACGCTGATGACACCCAACTGTTGTTTCTTCCTTCATGGAAATTAGTTAGTAGTTAGTTCTGACTCTGCCTTTGGGATCAGTAATGGGCTGGATTAAAGTTACTAAACTGAAATTGAATCAAGACAAGACAGTGTGTGTGTGTGTGTGTGTGTGTGTGTGTGATACTGAAGATGGAGCAAGCTTGTTTTCTGCTGCTCCAGAGACTAGAACACAGAACAAAGGATTCAAGCTACAGGAAAAGAGATTCCACTTCAGCATTAGAAAGAACTTACTGCCAGTAAGAGCTGTTCAGCAGTGGAATATGCTGCCTCCAAGTATAGTGGAGTCTCCTTCTTTGGTGGTTTTTAAATAGGACCTGGATGGGCATCTATCAGAAGTGCTTTGATTGTGTGATATGGCAGGGAATTGGACTGGATGGCCCATATGGTCTCTTTCTACTCTACAATTCTATGAAATCTGGGCCACTAGTATCCCTGGAGAGGTATGAGATCCAGGGTCCCTATGCAAAGCTCAAACATGAGCCTTCTCAAGCCCAAGGCACCAGGTTCAAGATCCTCAAAAACTGTTCCTCCTGTACCCAACTATCTCTCCTGAGCCCCACTGGAATAGACGCCTCCCATTCTAGCGTCCCCTTCACACTAACATACAGATGACACCATGCAGAATGTAACAGACAGGTAATGGAGTGCTTAGCTCATAGCTGGAAGGCTAACCCACACAAAAAAATAATTTCACTTCTTAACAAGGAGGTGGAGAGTTGGCTATATGTCAAGGCCAGCTAGATGATAAGTTACAGTACTGTGTTGAAGCTGGGGCTTTGTGGAAGTACAGTAGCTAGTTCCCAGTGCTCTGTCCATGGTCCTGGAAATTGTGTAACTAATCACTGTAGAATGGACTATAAATAAACAAGAAGAAATCTGTTCAGAAGAAAATTGTATCATAATTGTCAATATGTTGGTTTGAGTTTGTGTGTGTGTGTGAGAGAGAGAGAGAGAGGAAGGAAGGACGGAAGGAAGGAAAGAAGGAAGACAAGCAAGCAAAAACAAGGTCGTGAATTCAAAGGCTTTCATGGATGGATAGTTTTTTTGTGGGGTTTTTTGGACTATGTGGCCATGTTCTAGAAGAGTTTATTCCTGACGTTTTGCCAGCATAGCCTGAAAAACCCACAAAAAACTAAAAACAAGGACCTTTTTAAAACTGTACCAGGGCTGTTCACTTTCTGCTTTTAATGCCTGTGAAGCTGTAGAGGAATCAAAGGATAAATTTATGCTCTGCTCCACTTTTGTGAAGAGAATGGCCCCAGGGCAGCTGATGCATTACAGTTGATAAAACTGAGACTGGTTTGTGCTGAATGAGTCGGGAGATGACTGAGATTCCCATGTAAGTGACTTTAAACAACCCAGGGAATAAAAATGGTGTACGAGAATAAGGATTAAAAATACATAGCCGAGGTTCTATAGAAGAAAAATAATAGATTCTCCATAAACTGCTCTGGGAGTATACGAAATAATTTTAGTATCTTTTCCAGCCAAGGTCTGAGTGTTTGTAAAGTGCCTGGTTTACACCAGATAGGCACTGCAGGGAAACAAAAAGCACAGATTGTTCCGGTTTGCAATCTAAACATTAGCTCTGCATATTATTTCCAACCGGAGCCATTCAAATGCCTCTGGAAGCCTACAACGGTGTGTGGGTGTGGATGTGAAAGTGACGGCATGGTTAGATTGCGTTTTGCTTTTTTCTGAGCGTCACTGCTATGCCTTGTGGGGAAGATTCAATCTCCTTCAATCTGCAATGGTCATACTGCAGTATTTGGGCTGCTGCTGCTGCTGCTAGACAACACGAATGGGAAGTGTTGCACTGCATAGAAATATACACAGTTTTGCACTCTCTGTGTGGGTTTAAACAGCCCATTCGTTTCAAAATCTGCAATTTCCTTTTTTTAGTCTTTTCCAAACTAGACTTCCCATGGTCATAAGTCAAATATGAGAAAGTGGGACGGTTTTGCAATATCCTTTGAAGAATGTTCTGGATGAGATGAGAGACATCAGAGCAAAAAAAGCAAGGGAAACTGTCACCATGGAAACCAGAATTCTAATATGAGCTGCAAATTCTACAGTCCCATTTTCTGCACTGTGTTGCTTTAAGCAGATTATCAGAAGCAGATATCAGGAACGTGCAAAAGTGTGCATGGCAAGGAAGATGAGATATTGATAACTACTCTAATAGCTAAATTAGGAAACTCTTGGTTCATAGCTCACCTCTGTCATGAATTTATTAGCTTGCCTTATTTAATGGTTATATTAATATCCTGCCTCATCTACAATGAGCCCAAGTTCATAAACATGGGTCTCCTCCCCACCCTGCTTGCCTCTTTATCCTTATAACAGCCCTGAGAGATAGGCCAGGCTGAGAAATAGTGACTGGTCAATGCCCTGATGGGTTTTCATGGTTCTATGGAGACTAGAAATTGAATCTTCCACGTTCCACAACAGCACTATGAATGCTACACCATACTGCCTCTCATACCCTTCACTTGCAATATGGATAATACTAGTCTCACAAGCGAGGCGGTTGTAATAATTCAGACAGCAAGCACTAGATGAATACTAAGTAAAGCTATCATATCTTGTTATGTCTGAGGCTAAGAAGATGGTGCAATTATTTGGAGGATAATCAGCTTTGTATTAGCTATATGGTAGCATTGCTTACTGTTGTTATCATCAAATCAGCTTCAATTTATGGTGACCCAATGAACAAAAGACCTCCAAAGCAGCCTGTCATCAATAGCCCTGCTTTGGTCCTGCAACCCCAGGTCTGTGGCTTTGTTATTGAGTCTATCCACCTGTAATGCTGACCTCTTTTCCTATTGCTTTCCACTTTACCAAGCATCATTGTCTTTTCTAATGAATCATGTCATCTCATGATATGGTCAAAGTACGATAGCCTCACTTTGGTAATTTAAGTTTCTAGGGAGAGTTCAAACTTCCTTTTTGCTAAGATCAATTTCCTGGTCATTTTGGTGGTCTATAATATCCATACAAATGTCCTCCAGCACCACATTTCAAATATGTTGATTCTTTTCCTATCAGCCTTCCCCACCATCCAATTTCACAATCATACATAGAAATCAGAAATACAATGGCATGGATAATCCTGATTTTGATATTCAATTATATATCTTGACCTCTGAGGATTTTATGTAGTTCCTTCATGGCTACCCTTGCGATTCCTAGTCTTCTGATTTCTTCGCTACAGTCTCCATTTTGATTAGACTGACCCAAGGTATAGAAAGTCTTTGATCATATTGATGGCTTCATCATCTATTTAAAGTTATGTAAACCATCTGCCATCGTTATTTTTGCGTTTTTAATGTTCAACACTAAACCTGCTTTTGCACATTCTTCCTTGATTTTCTTCAACAATTGTTCCATGTCTGCTGGTGATATGGGGTCATCTGCATATCTTAAACTCTTGATGTTCCTTCATGCTGTCTCCTTTTGAATCAAATCTAGCTTTCCATATATAGGGCTGCACAGCTTACTGTGGCAGCCAATTCGTGAGGTGAGACTGGGAAGCATTGGCAGTGTATATTCTGTTGCCCTGGTGTCTTCTTCCCAGGCAGTGTTTGCGCTGCCTGGGATTTGTGAGGAATCTGATCCCAACAGCCAATGAGTAAGAACCCCTACTTGCTCATTGACTGATGTTCCAGACTGGAGGAAGCTCTGTTAGGCTTCACTCTGGTCAGGTAGATGCCTATATAAACCCGCCCGCTGCCAGCCTGCTCTCACTCATGCCTGGACCTTTGTCCCATCCTCTTTTTAGCAGCTGGCGGGGAGCTACATTTGATTCAGCTATTTGGCCTCTGTGGGTTTGGGTTTGTCATTTGCCACAACTGTGGAGGCGTGACAACATGGGTCATGGATCCCACATATCATTCCCCAGTGTATTGCAGGCTAACTTATAGGAGTCCCCTTATGGGATGCAGGGTGTTTGGCATGGATAGGCTGTTGTCCAGGCAGGGGTGGATGCCTTGCCAGCATTCTCTGGTGACAGGGGTTAACATGGACACCAGCCAGCTGGTTCCCCTGTCATCCCTATGGTGGAGTGGGGTTCATCAATCAATAGTCAGATTGATCAATATCTGGATCTGGACCCATGCTTTTGGCCAACCCTGTTTTCAGCTGTAAACAATAGAGCTGTGGCCTTTTTCTCCATCTGGTTGTTGTGTGTGGGTTTGGCACCTTGCAACCTCATCCTTGTATCAACAAGATATATTCTGTGTATAAAGTAAAGATACAGAGTGAATGAAGCCTTCTCTGACCCCCTTGTTAACTGGAAACCATTCTTTCCCCTCCATCCACAATCAAAGGCTTTGCTATAAAGCCTAAGCTGATTTTAAGTTCTTTGGGATGCTCCATTATCCAACATATATTTGCAATATGACCCCTAGTGCCTTTTCCTTTTCTGAATCTAGGTTAAACATCTGACATTTCCTGGTTCCTGTATATGGCAAAAGTTATGCTTTTAATTTGTGGGTGTTTTGTATGTTAATTTTATACCACTTTAACCGGATTGTTTTAATTGTTCTTAAATTTTTGAAGTAAAGCTTCTAACGTGTTTTTATCTTGTGAGCTGCCTTGGTCCCTTTCCAGGTGGCCTAAAAATGAAATAAATAATAGGCAAAAGTTTGAACATCAACTGAAATAATCCAGTTTGAAACCGCTTTAACTGTGATGCCTCAGTGCTCGGGAATCCTGGGATTTGTAGTTTATTGTGGCACCAGAGTTCTGACAGAGAAGCCTAAATGTCTCACAGAACTACACTTCCCACAATTCCCTAGCATTGGACCAAGGCAGTTAAGCTGACTCAAACTGGATTATTATTATTATTGTTATTATTATTTCTGCAGTGTGTTTTGGACCTGAGTCAGTGAGAGACACCAGAAACGCAGATCCCTGCTACGGTCTCCTAGCAACAACCCTATTGGTCCCTTTGAGAGGCCGAAAAACTACATTCCCCAGAAAGCATCCGGAGGAGCATGCGCAGTAGACGCGGGTGAACGTTCCACCATAGAGAGGAGAGACAGAGAGGCAAGAACGGCGCTGAGTGACGCCGAGGCTGGCTAAGAGCCGGAAGTGGGGGTAAAACGGCTTCCGGCGGAAGTGAGGCCCTGTGGTTCCGGCCGGCGTGAGTGAGCGAGTTTGGGTTTCTTTAAGATGGCGGCTGCGGCGGGCTTGGAGTTCCAGCGTGCCCAGTCTCTGCTGAGCACCGACCGAGAGGCCTCCATCGGCATCCTCCACTCCATCGGTGAGGAAGGGCAGCAGCCAGGCGGGGGAGGAAGGAGGGAGCCCCGCTGGGGAAGGGGCCCAAGGGAGGCCGGATGATGGAGCCGCTGCTGACTCACCATGAGCGGCTCAGAAGCAGAGCCGGGTCTGGCTGGGATGGAGGCTTCCCAGAGGGATGCTTGGCGGCCGAGAGGGAAGGGAGGATGGAGAGAGAGCCAGGAAGCCGTGGCTGCTGAGTGGAAGGAGGAGGGCATAGAGTGACAACATCCACATTGGAGGAATAACCCGGTTTGGAACCGCTTTGGCTTATGGCTATGGAATTCTGGGAGTTGGAGTCTGTTGTGGGGCCCGGGCCCCACAACAGACTCCAACTCCCAGAATTCCATAGCCATGAGCCAGGACACTTAAAGAGGTACCAAACCGGGTTATTTCCCCAATGTAGATGGCTGTCATTCTAGGAACAAACCAAACTCGATACCTTCTCTCTCCATAGCAGTTAGCTTCCACAGTAACTAGATACAGGGAGTGAGAACGAGGAGCATGTCCACCAGATGTGATCCTAGTATTAGCTTATACGGCATTTAAAATGTGACTCAGTAGGGCTATATGCAGCCTCCAGCTATAGTACTAGTAGCATGCTGCTGAATGCCAACGGCCAAGAATAGAAACACAAGGGAACTTATGCCCTGCTTATAGCCGTCTCAATGGCGTCTTTTTGGCCGCTGTGGGTAGTAATGAGGTGCTTGGCTAGATGGAGTAGAGTCTGATATCTCAAATGTTAGAAGCAAAACTACAGTACCCAGAATTCCCTAGCATTGAGCCAGGGCAGTTTAAGTGGTCTCAAACTGGATTATTTCTGTAGTGTATTTTGAACCAGTATCAGGTGACATAGTAGCACATGACAAAGGTTCATTTTCATAATGGCAGCCATGCATGTGCAGCTGTGACAGTATTATGCCAGATGTCACAAAGCCTCTTATAAATGTGATCTTTCTTTTTTTATGAGTTGTCTTACGTTACTGAAATATTTTGTTCCATCTCAAATATCCCATAATATAAGTTGTCATGTTGTTAGTACTGGCTCACAAGAAACTGTTTAATTTTAGAATGGAGAGGGAGGATAGGAATGCATACACATTGATTTGTTAGAGGCTTGTCTTCTCTGGCCAACGCCTTTGTCCTTAGTGAAGCGGGATGTCCAAGAGAACGATGAAGAGGCGGTGCAAGTCAAGGAGCAGAGCATCCTGGAACTGGGGAGTCTCTTGGCCAAGACGGGACAGGCAGAAGGTAAACCCCGTGTTTATAATACAGTAGTCCCCCACTTATTAAAAAGATTAGAGACCGGAGCGCTATCAGAAATTGGAAATCATTGAAATACGGAACACCGTATTATTGTGTATTTTATTATATTACTATATAAGCACAAATCTATGTATGAACACTTGTAAAATACTGTATAATGACAACACCACAAATGGCTCCTACATATTACAGTACACAGATTGAAGGAAAAGATGACATTGAGTTTTTAAAAAAGCAGTGTGTGATTGCAAATTAATTGTGCAAAATGTTTTTTGTTCAGTCTGTGCACTATGTACTGTAGAAGTTATTCATGGCGTCATGCACCTATAACACAGCACTATACACGTATTCATACTTATATTTGTGCCTACATATGTTGAAAGGGCAGACCATGTGTCAAATCAATGGGATCTGGTAATTTAATAGAGTTGAAAGGGTGAATTGTCCATTGAAATGTGAGGGGTGCCTGTAATCAAATAAGACTGCCTCTCTGGCAGCTTTTCTAAAGGAAAACAGTAACCCATTAAACATGTGACATTACCTATTATTATTATTATTATTATTATTATTATTATTACATAGCTAATTCCTAGTACATCATATTAGATCTGTTCCTATCCCTAAATTTCAAGTTAGTCTTGCCAAAAAAAAAAAAAATCATGTAATTCAAGAGACTCAGCCCATACCTATATTGGAGGCACCTTTCCATCAGTTGCTTGCATATAAATTCCCCAAGTGCATGCATTTGTAAAAGGACCTATCCATGCTGAATTGTCTGACTTAAAAGCGCAGCCAATATTTTTTGGTCGTGTACCTGCCATCCACTTGTGGCTTACAGTAATGTGGATTGCACTGGTTGACTTTAAGAAGGAGACCTTTAATTCCTTCCTCCTCTTTTGCTTTCTGTGTTCTGTTTCATTCATATAAAGTAGGGTGGGCACACACTGGAACTGGAGGACAACACCCCATTTATGGCTTCTCCCAAGGGTTACAGCACATCATGATAACCACCATTTTTGGTAACTGGAAGGGATAACATGTCACATCCATCCACCTTTTGGGGCTGGAGTTGATTATTTGGGGAAGGGGACCCCTCCCCCAAGAAATCCAGCATTTTACAATCCTAATTTGTGTACAATTTTTCTGAAAAACAAATTTTTAGGGTTGAAATGTTTTGGAGGGAGTGCCAGAGCCTTTGGGGGCTCTCTCATATGCATATAGCCTTCAGGCCACACAGTTCACATTGATGCTATAAAGCTTGAGAGTCATTCTAAAATGAATAGTTTCCTGCCATTAACTTGAAGGCTGTCATGTTGATCTTGCATTAATGAGGGAGAAAGGGGCCGTAATTTGATGAGTAGCATCCCTGTTCTAGGGAATGTATGGGCATAGGAGATAAAGACCAATTTTTGCCCCTGCAGCAGACCACACCAGCCAGTTTTTCACTAAAAATCAGCCCAAAGTCACAAATGGAAGTCTCTTCCGATTGGAGGTCCATGGTTTCAATTGCATTTTAATGCATGTGTGTGTGTGTGTGCATGTGCCAAGGTAATATGCCATTCATGAGAAACTCAAAGAACAGTGATGGTTCTTATTTTAGCTTTGGAGGATGATCTTTCACCTTCAGGGGCAGGATTTCACTTGGTATTTGTGGGAGAGAAAGCTTGAGAGTGCTGCAGAAAAGGAGATAGTAATGCATTACACTTGTCCCTCCACATTCACTGAGGTTACGGGCACAAGACACTCATGAATGTGGAAAAACCACAAATAACAAAAACACTATGTTTGTACCTGAGAGAACACATCTCTAGGAATCTCTAGGTCGTTCAGTGCAACTCCGTGGTTAATATGTGCCAGACATTGACCATAAATTGCACTGGAGGAGCTACAGATGCCCAGTGGAGTGTTATTTCTAGGAATCCCTAGTTCCTTCAGGGTGAACTTTTGGATAAACCTGGCAATAGAGTTGCATTGGATGACATAGATATTCCTAGAGAGAGCATATTGATAAAATCCATGAATAGTCAAAGCCTATTGGAGGGACAAGTGTAGTTGTTCTATGCAGTAGACAACTGTAATATCTGCAGTATTAAAGGTATAGTTGGCTGTACTATCCTAAGATATGGGTGGACAAAAACATACATTTTTGAAGTTCTGAATTGAGAATTTGGTCCATGTTGAAAACAGTTTTATTGAACCAAAGGCACTATAACAGTTTGAATGCTGAGCCAAAAAGCCACAAAAGTGCTGTGTAACCATTAGTAATTGGCCCTATAGTGCCATGAATGTGTGGTCATCTATGAGTCCCCATTAGGGCAAGATCACTCTTCCTTTTACAGAGGGATGTCAAAGTTCTGATAACATTGTAGATTAGTTAATGTGGAATAACAACAACAACAGAATCGTCTTTGTTCTTGCTCAGACTGTTTGAAAACTGAGGTTTATGTAAATGTAACTGCTGCCCATTAGCTACAGAACATAGTAGTGTGACAATCCATGCGCATTACCACTTTGCTTCTGTAGGACTAGCCTTTGCATGATATTTACCAAATACAGTGGGCCCTTCGTATTGACTGGGGTTTGGTTCCAGGACCCTCCGTGGATACCAAAATCCATGGATGCTCAAGTCCCATTAAATACAGTAGCATAATAAAATGAAGTTTCTTCTATAAAATGACAAAATCAATGTTTGCTTTTTGGAATTTATATATATTTTTAATGTTTTTAAGCCATGGATGCTTGAATCCATGGATTAAAATAATCCATGGATATGGAGAGCTTACTGTAACAGCTACAGCAAGGAACTTAACTTTCTGCCCTGTGTTGTGCTGCTATTAAGACAAACTGGCCTGCCAAAGCCAGTCATGCCATGAACATCATCTCTACCATGGCCCCTAGTGAACATTTAACAAAGGAACCTTTTCTCTTGTTAAGCTAGGTGTTAGCACAGGAGTGAGGAACAGGTGGGTCTACAAATGTTGTTAGACTGCATCTTCCATCATACTTACCCCGAATAGCCAAGTGGTGTGGGAGATTGGGAGTTGCAGTCCAGCAATTTCTGGAGGGCCACATATTATTCATCCCTGAGTTAGATTGATAACTGCTGGTGGCATGACTTTAAGTGATGTATTTGTTTTCCAAGAAGGCCGTGATTTGGTATAACTGTATAACTAAAGATGTGAAGACATCTCTGGTCATTCTTAGACTGAGCATTTTGTTTGTAAGCTAATGTTGTGGGCAGCTAAATTTTGTGTGCAACAAAATGTCTATTTGTACACAGAATACTTCACATAAAAGTGTAATCCACCACCTTAGACATACATACTATAATAATTTGAAATAAATCATTGGTCTTGAATTGGAGTCTCATACACACAAGCCCTTGAAGGCATTCTTAAACTGGAAGGAATACAAGGTGAGGCATATAAATACGTCTTTTGCTTCACCATGCATGAAGACCACCTTGAATGTTGCCAGTGGCCATAGTAGTTAAAATGTTAAAATAATTAGAGAAAATAGAAATTAGTACTGGAAAAGCTGCTAGATGGAAGCATATGCCACATAAAGATAATGCAAAAATCACATTGAAGGTTTGATGGCAGTCAAAGCCATCATGTGTTCCTGCTGGAGAAAATTGGTTCCTTACTTTTAGAATTGTGTGGTCATTGGCATCCCAGAGTGTCTTTGAAATGTGGCTTTTGGCTCCTGTGGTAAGGTCTACTTGCAGCTTAAATGATGCTGGTTCTTGACTACTTTGCTTTAAATACAGAACTTGGAGGGCTTCTGAAGTATGTGCGTCCTTTCTTGAACTCCATCAGCAAGGCAAAAGCAGCCCGCCTGGTTAGATCACTGCTAGACCTGTTCCTAGACATGGAGGCAGCAACAGGACAAGAGGTGAGATGAGCTTAAGATTAGGCGCACACCTGCCTATTGAAAAAAACAGTATTTGCAGGTGTTCCTCTAGCTGCTCACATGCAGTAAAAGGGAAACAGAAGTTCATGTAAATGATCTCCAGATGGTAGCGGTGGTGGTTGATTGGTGTAAGTACTACAAGAAAGATTAAATGTCTTTCTTTTAGGTTGACCTGTGTCTTGAATGCATTGAATGGGCCAAATCAGAGAAGAGGACATTCCTGCGCCAAGCTCTGGAGGTAGGGCATGGCATGGCATTCTTTGATATAATTAAAGTGTACAACCTGATCTCTCACTTGCTACACACAAGTTTAGAAACCTGATGTCCTGCCTGTCCATGTATTACACATTATACTATTTCATGTTTCTCTCCGCTGGATATCCAAGTCACTGTTGACATTTTCTGAGGTTTTACAAATGATGACTGGGGCGAACTGCTCTGACCTTTCACTTTGAAAGAAGACTTGCATCTCTGGCAAGTTCTTTACTGTATCTACACTGCAAACGAAACAGTGCATGTTCCCCAGTTGAAAAAGAGTTAAGAATCGAAAACCTATAGTATAAAGATCTAATGTGCTTCTTCCTACACTTAAAATTGCAAAAAACTGGAAACTAGGAAATCTACCCCTCAAAAACTAATGGAATAGGCTATGGGAAGTATGTTTAATGCAGAAACTATCAGATAAAAAGTCACCTACTATAGGATTTACAAAACGAAAATCATTTGTGGAATGTTGGTATCCTTTCATAGAATATATTAATGACAGTATACAGGTCTTGAAGCCTCCAGCCTATCACTTGTGGAACTGGAATGATGTACTCTCCTCAGAACCTTTCATAATACACTTAACAACAAACTCATATAATACCTTATCTTCTCTTGTATTAGCATATCCATGACTGTTTTTATAAATGTTTTATCTATAATTTATTCAACACTGAAATAGATTTGAAACTATTTATGAAAGTTAACATCTGTCTGTTAACATCTATGCAAATCCAACAGTTAAAGTTTTTTAAAAGAATAAAAAAGTAGTCGTATGCATTTACTAGTGTTTGTAGCGCATAAGATTTGTGGTTACTGATAGAAGCAATAATGGTCTCCAGCAAGGACCTTCTCTGTTCTGTTTCCCATGGATCATGCTTCTTTTGTAGATAGGTAGTACTCACAGAGAAGTCTTCATTAAAATTCATACATCTTTTCATCTTGTAGGCAAGGCTGGTGTCTTTGTACTTTGACACTAAACGGTACCAAGAAGCATTGCAGTTAGGTAAGTTAACTATGAACTGCCCGCAATTTGGTATTTATATGAAGAATTTCATACTGATAGGGAAGGGGGGGGAGCTGCTAAATGCTCACTTTTGTGGGCTTTACAGAATCACATTCATCACTTGATTGCAATATTACATGTGGAGTTGTGGGTGTGAATGGACATTATAGCCTCATGGAGAGAGCTTCGTATCACATTAAATGCTATGCTTTTTAAGTTTGCACATTCAGCTGTCAGATATCAAGTATTACATATATAAATAAATGTACAGGTATACCTCAGTTAACAAAGTAGGTATGTTCCTGAGCATTAGTCTTTTACAGAATTTTTTTTACCAGAGGCAGAAACAACATGAAAAGAATAGGAATAGACTTCTACATCTCATTTAAGATGAGCCATTCAACATGTTTTGTCAAACTTTTTATCTAAAACTAACAGTGTGCACATGTGAAATAAAACAATCAGGTCAGGTAAGCCTTGCATAAGTTCTTTTTAAATTAACCCTCTACTTGAAAACTTCTTCCAAAATGAATCCAAGTATAATTTTTCCTTTAATGAGCCTCCAACACTTTTATTATGATTTACATTTTGGTGGCCATATACGTGCTTTTTAAAAACATGCTGGAGGCAGCTGCTGCAGCAGGCTTATCTGTTTTCACTGAATCTCTCTTTTGCTCTTCATCCATGTTCTGTAAGGGATTCTATAGGCAACAGCTGCTTACCTTGCCTGTTGTAGCTGCAGTGGTAGCCACTAGAATAGATTCACATTCTTTCCCAACTTAAACTTTGTTGCATTATTTACTACAGACGCACTACTGATACTGAAAGTCTGTGTTTCTCCAACCCTCCTTTACCATCGTGCCATTGTTGCTAAATATCTTTCAGCTAGGCAGAGGTCAGGATTGAAAAGGGGGGTTGGTCTGGTGTAAAAGACTTTGTAAAAAGGAGATTCCAACAGCTCTTTTGACATCTCAAGGTTTGATCAGAAGCAAATGGTAGCATGTCTGTCAGTTCTCAGTTCACCACATAATTGCAGTTTCTTAAAAAATTGATATTTTGCCATCTAGACTCTGGCTCTTAATTCTTGGAAGTCTGCCCACATCACCCTGTTTGACCTTAGCTGTTCCGGTGACCAGGTTCGGTTAAGATGAAGCAATTAAGATGTGTGCTGGATGCATTACATGCCCAGAGTACAGATAGTTAACTCTCTTACTAATTGTTGAATTGATTCAGTCAGACACACATGGTGACTTAATTGTCAGGGTCTTTCATTACTTGATTTTGGGGTAAGGGGGGAACTCCCCTTGGTGCTTGGAGAAAGGAAGGACAGTTTGTTTTCATATATAAAAGTATTGGGCTACAGATACACTGGACACTTCTTTTGGATCTCATTCAGGCCCTGTACAGACCAGCCTGGGGACAGAGTCAGGGTGTCGCATCCAGATGATGCCTACCCTGACTGCCCCCAGGGTGCCATGATACTGCGCACTGCTCCACATGAAGCACAGCATCATGGCACTCCTGGCGCCACGTCCATATGTCACAGAGCCAAAGGAATATCATATAGCTGTACTACCGTGGCTATGGCATCCTTTTGAGGGTGCAAAAAGGAACTGCTTTTTACACCCTCAAAAGGCCAGGTCGGGGCCGCAGAGTGAGGTTGCCACGGCCCAAATCCTGCTAGGAAAGGGGCAGCATCCCACCACCCCTTCATGGCGGTCTGTCAAGCATCTCAGTCTCATGGAATTTGATTTTCCCAGTAAGCTTCAAATAGAACTGAGAATGTAAAACTAGTTTCTCCCATCAAAGATAGATAGTGTTCTACTGTGGCTTTCTGCACATTGATCATTTAATTTCTCTTGAACAAAATGATCACGATTAAATACCTGAGAGACCTGAGGAAGGCCTTGAGTAAAAACTGACTTTTCTTATTGTTTGGTGTATTGTATGTTTTTGTCAGGTTCACAGCTTTTGCGGGAATTGAAGAAGATGGATGACAAGGCTCTTTTAGTTGAAGTGCAGCTCCTAGAGAGCAAAACCTATCATGCCTTGAGCAACTTGCCAAAAGCAAGAGCAGCATTAACCTCAGCCCGGACCACAGCCAATGCAATCTATTGTCCACCCAAGTTGCAGGCAGCTTTGGATATGCAGTCAGGTATGTCATGTCAGTAGTAGATGTGCCATAATTTAATAGACCTATTAGATGAAGTTTGGGTTAAAACTTCTCCTGAAATATAAACTTGAATAGTGTTTTCTCATTCTTTTGGCCAGTCCTTGTGGCTAACATGTTTTTGTTTCTTTCTTCATTCTGCTAGTAAAACCATCTCAGTGAAAGTGTTAAATATTAGATCAAAGGTGTGCATATGGAAATTGAACTAGCCTGTTTCATATGCAGAGGATTTGTGGGATTGGCTGAAGGGATGCAGTGAACAATCTGAAATTTGAATTCTTCAGCAAAGGAAGTGAAAGGGGTGATAGTTCAAAGTAGTCTCTATGAATTAATGTGTAGGACTTAGCAGGTGCATTTTCGCTTCTGTTGTCTTGAAGGTGAATCCATGGTCAGGGACGTAGCCATGGGGGGGGGTTCTTGGGGTCTGGACCCCCCCTTCCATTAGAAAAATGAATGGTGCGTGCTGCTGCACCACCGCACCCAAGCCCCATTATAATGGTGGCACTTAGTCTGGACACCCCCCCTTCCTAAAATCCTAGCTACGTCCCTGCCATGGTGGTCTAATATGGGCTTGTTTTTTATGTGTTTGCATTCTCCTTTAACAGGCATCATCCATGCAGCGGAAGAAAAAGATTGGAAGACAGCATATTCTTATTTTTATGAGGCGTTTGAGGGTTATGATTCCATCGACAGCCCCAAAGCCATCACAGCATTGAAGTATATGCTGCTGTGCAAGATCATGCTGAACTTGTATGTAGTTCACTATATCATAAAAGGAATGCAACAATTCTTTGTTTCCTCCCTCTTTTTAACATCCACACTGACAATAGGAGTCTGCAAAGTGAAATAAAATGTGAAGGTTCTTGTGTTGATTGTTTGAGTTGCAAATGTTGGCAGCTGTTGATAAGACATGCATGCTAGGAGCAATGCAGGGAAGGAGAAGAAGGCTTAATGATCAACGGGGTTAAAAAAGCACACTACTTGCCTTTTTTTGAAACTGTTGCAAATGTCACTCTACTCTTTTGCATATAGGAATTGCATTATTGGTACACAACACTGATTTCCTTTTCTCTGACTGTGAAGGCTAGGAAGTGTTGAAAAGTAGCAATTCTTCAAGATAATTAACCATTTGATTCTATGCTCTTTACTCTCTGAGTATGTGTGTGATCAGCCTCCTTACTGTCTTAGTTGCTTCACTGAAGCAAAAGGAGTTCTGATCCTTGAAGCAATGATCCTGTGTTCAGTTCTAGGCTTTGGCAAGTGTGGGACAAACAAAACCTGCTTACAGTTTTCCTTTTTCTCATATACAACATGCACTGGTAAAGAGAAATAGTAGAAGTTTTTCTATGAGATAATACACATAAGTGCTGTCTGTCTTTAATGTTAGCAAATGATAGAAGCTCTGGGATTTCTTTTCTCTTTATGACTTAGTGTTAGTGACCACTTACATAACTGCATACAGGCCTCTTTGTCTCAGTCACCAATCTAAACTAAAGAAATGTTCTTATTCTTGTTGGTTTCTCTCTTTCTGTTAGATGTCTCTGGATTATGCCCTTATTCAGTATGGTATTTTCAGTGGGGGAATTCAGTGCTTTTGTCTAAAAACTAATATCAGACATTATGTAGTGAGCTTTTATGATGGCTTGTTTTCTAAGATTCAGTGAATCAACATTTCTTTTTGTTTTGTGTTCTGTCTTTCTAGGCCTGAGGACGTGCAGGCATTGGTGAGCGGGAAGCTTGCACTGCGGTATGCGGGCAGACAGGTATAGAAATGCTGAGTTACCTTTTCTGTCCTCGAGGAATCTTTCAACCATAGCTACTACTGTCAGTTTCCCACTGATTTTGGCTGACTTGCAGATGAATCTCTGCTCCAAGAATACTTGGACAATTTCAGATGTTATATAATTACAGTTGGGTAGTCCTTTGCTGTCAAGGTTGGAATTCTTTTGTTGTGAGAACTTCTTTTCTCTTTAGCAATTACTTTGGTTAAGTGTTTGCTAATGCAGTTAAAACACTTTTAGAATTCTTGTCAAGAACCCTTTCTGAATTCCTTTGTAGCCTACTAAGGCATTTTTTCTGAAGTCGATGTTGTAACTACAACCTCTATTTGTTGTGGTCCAGAAGAATGCCAAAGTCAGCTCTCTTTTCTTTTACAGACAGAAGCGCTAAAATGTGTGGCACAGGCCAGTAAAAATCGATCACTGGATGACTTTAAAAAGGTGAGCAAGCATAATAAAGAAATACATAGACTGATTTTCCTTTTATTAGATAAATTTATATGCCTAAGAAATGGAGTTGCCACATTAAGGAGTATGAATCTCAATGTCTGGAAAAACAGAAGGGTACCTTCACTGAACTAAATCCAGTTTTAGTCCTGAGTAGGCCCATTTAAATGAATGGGGTCTTGTTAGCAATCATTTCTCACATTGGCCAGTTACAGACCGGCACTTAAGTGTGTATTCGTCATGCACTAGGGTTACGAAAGGGCGGCGCGTCCATGACGTAGTAGCTCTGCGCCAGGGCACTTAGTGCGCCCTGGACACGGAGCAGGAAGGAGCTCCATTTCGGAGCTCCTTCCGGGTTTAGTCCGCTGGGCGCAGCCTTCAGATGGCTGCGCCCAGCGGACTAAATGAGAAAGGGGCCAAGCGGCCCCTTTCTCTGTTCCCCGCCGCCGCGGGGTGTCCTTGGGGCTTGAAGCCCCAGGGACACCCCTTTTTCAGGCTGTGGGGAAGCGGCCTTTTGCCGCTTCCCCGCAGCCCGAAAAGCGGCGGATCGGGGCCTCAACGGCTGCCGTTCTGGCCGCTGAGGCCCTGCTCCGGCGGGGAAAGGGGTGGGGCCAGACCGCCCCAAATGGGCGGTCTGTAACCCGCCATTGATACCCATGGGTCTATTCCAATGGAACTGGAGTTGAAGTTACTCCGATATGCCTTACTTTTGAACTTTCTGGGAAGGTCTGATTGCCCATTGTTGACCACTGTGTTGGACTAGAAGAATTCAATTGTATCATGTCTACTCAGTTGTTTGTCTCATTAAGGTCAGTCAGGTCTACTGTATAAGAAATTCACTTGGAATTCCAGCCTTTTCTCCTTAATATCTGCTTTAATTCTTCTTTTCTGAAAATTGGAAGAGTATAGATATACTGAGCTTATTGGCAATTTTCAAAAAGATAGCTGTTTTAGTCTGTTCTAGCAAGAAAAAGGAGACTCTCTTAATACCGTTGAGGGTTAAATCAAAACATGAAGATGGTCCACTTACACACATGCACAGGTGTTCTTGTTGTGTGCCTTCAAGTCATTGCTGACTTCTGGCACCCCTAAGGTGAAGCTATCATGGGGTTTTCTTGCTAAGTTTTATCAGAGAGGGTTTGCAATTGCCATTCTCTCAGACTGCAAGAGTGTGACTTGCCTGAGGTCACCAAATGAGTTTACATGGCTGAGCTGGAATTCAAGCCCAGGTCTCCAGAGTCATAATTTAACACTCAAACCACTACACCATGCTTACTGTGGATCAAAAGCAAATCAGAAACTTCATGGTAGAACATCAGGAAGGCTGGGAAGCTATAAGTTCCTATCTTGGGAAGGGAACTGCCATATTGAAATCCTTCCTTTCCGTCTGTGTGCATAGGCAGCACACGCACACATGCATATAAAGTCAAAATTGGTATGTTTCTTATAGACTCATAGAGTTGCAAAAAACCACAAGGGCCATCCAGTCCAACCCCCTGCCATTTCTGATGGAATGTATTTAGTATCCCACCTTCTCATTAGTCAACTTGATTTGTGTGGCTTCTTTAACAGAATTAAAATTTGCTTTAGAAATAAGAGTCACTGTTAGTAAATAGTGAAGAGATTTGTTGAAAAAAGTGGCCAGAGAGAAAAAAAAGGAACACACTTCTTAAGTCTTCTTTGTTTTTCCCACTTGAAACAGTCTTCTCTGTTTTATTTTCAGGAATTCCATTTTTTTCTTTAGTCACGAGAGATAGAAGCTTACTTGTGAAATGAAAATTCAGATTACCAGGCTTTGACCAAAGACACTAATTTACATGTAACAAAATACACGTGTGCAAGGAGGGTTGCGTCACTTGTCACCCTATGATTGTTTAACATGCTTAATTAAATTTAAAAATGTGTTTATCGCCTGCTGAAACTTCAGAGGTCTACATAGAGAAAATGAGCACTGTTTTCAGAGCTCAAGGAAAGGCATTTCAGGCCCCTGCATAGCTTCTGCTATGATTCTCTAAATTAGGTGACAGAAAGTACATTATGTCTAATGTATGCAAATTGTTATAATTCACCTTTTCTTGAACATATATGGAACATTTATTAAATGTAGCATATACAAAGTCCAGCATGAGTAGTTTGAGGTAGTTACTTTAGAGAGACTTTACCCAGTAGCCTACAAATAACTGGTATATGGTCCTTTGCACTCCGTTCTGACTCAATCACATTTTCCATAGGCTCTGAAAGATTACAAAGTGGAACTCAGGGATGACCCCATCATCAACACACATTTGGGAAAACTCTATGATAACTTATTGGAACAAAACCTGATTAGGGTTATTGAGCCTTTTTCCAGAGTGCAGGTAAGGTTTTTTTTCCCCCAGAATGTAGAGTTTTTCCCACCTCCTTGAGGTTTTGGTTGTTTACTTGGATTTCATAATTAAACCTTATAAACTTGCTCTGAACACAAGTTTCCAGATTCTTTCTGTCCAAGAAGTAAATGTTATTTTAACGATTTCAAGCATATGGGATGGCAGTAGAAAAACCTGCCATAAAAACTGGAATCATTGGTGGTTTGCAAAACATTGATTGTGGACCTACTTGCTTATACTTATCTTTTGGGGTATAATTTTCTTTTAAACTATTGATATTGGGCTGGAACTGTGTGGATAGAATTTTGAGATAGAAGTGGGAATGAGATGGGAGATTTCTTACAAAGGAGAAGTGGCATGGAACATCAGATCAGCCATTGAATTATAGTTGCTGGGTTCTTGGGTTTCTACCATTATGAATTCTGCAATTACATTTTTGATTAGAGAAAGTGGGAGAACCAAATTCGCAAATAATGTGAATTATTTGTGCAACTAGGAGCTGTAAATTGGCCATATCTATTCCATTGCCCTCCACATTGTTTGACTACAAGTCCTATCATATCCCCAGCATACTGGCTCAGTGATGGGACTTGTAGTCCAACACATGGTGGACACCAGGTTTCAGAAGGCTGGCAGAAATGACTAAAATTAAACAGATCTGTTGTGGATGAGTTGAGAATCATGATCAGTATTTTTCTATAACAAGCAATTAATTTTAAAGAGTGCTTTGAGTGACTGCCTGGCTTGTACTGGGTTTCAAGGTGTGTCTTGTGTTGTTTCTGGAGAAAAAAAGACAATTCAGTGAAGTAGGTGTTTAGATTTCTATGCTCTGAGCCCTTGAGCAAAGATGGGAAGCCTAGCCAACTTGGAGCTCTTCATTCCTATCTGTCTTCATGGTCTCTCCACATCCCTTTTACTATGGGAAGCAGAGTGATGAAAAAGTGATGCAAATCTTCTTTTCCTTTCCCTCTGTTTGGGGAAATCCTGTGTGCCTAAACAGTCAAAGCTCCAACAAGAATCAACAAACACATATAGAAAGAAAGCTTTTGTTCAAAATAAGAATTACATCAGGCTAGTAATGCCTCATATAGCTTTGAGTGTCTGTCTGGAAGTTGCAGGAACTAATTACATCTAAGTACCTTTGGAACTGATAACCAGCAAGGGAACACAACAGGAATCCTAGACCCTCCCTTAGTAAATGAACTCTTGCTATTTACATAAAGGTAGATGTTTTGTTCTCAAGTTCTCTGTGCCTAGGGATGGCATGATTCTGGCCTTTCAGGGGCCAGTATCTACCAATCCTTCATCAAGAACATGTCAACAACACAATCCAAACAGGGAAAGAGACAAGAGGGAGAGGGAAGGGAATGGAGGTATTATTTCTTTATATAACAGGGTTTGATCAGCAAAAGGTATCTTCTCTGATCTTCTGTAACTCTATTCTGTGAGTGTCATAGAATCATCAAGTTGGAAGAGACCACAGGGCCATCCAGTCCAACCCCCTGCCATGCAGGAATACACAATCATAGTAGATACTGGAAGTAACTGGATAATGAGATAGGAGGACTTGAAAATTAAAATGAGCAGAATCAACTGCTGAATATGGTACCCTTTACAAATCATAGCAAAAGAGAAATAACATGTATTTGCTTTCCAGTGACATGGTTGGTAGACCTTTCTTGATTTCTTTTGCAGATTGAACACATATCTAGCCTTATCAAGCTGTCCAAGGTAAGAACCTGATTGCCTTTTCACAAACAGTTTAAGTACGTTGGTTATAGATATTATTATTATTATTATTATTATTATTATTATTATTATTATTATTAACCTTTATTTATAAAGCACTGTAAATTTACACAGCGCTGTACATACAATCTTTTTAATTGGACGGTTCCCTGCCCTAAGGCTTACAATCTATGGGCATATGTTAATATGGTGCCAGCAGTGTCAAGAGTTTTCAGGGACATATTTGTCTACAATTTGTCTATATATCTGATGATCTTTAAAAGAAAAATAGGTACTTCTGTTTTCAGAGTTAAGAGAGCAAAGATCAGAACTGAAGTTACACTATGCTAAGAATTTTATTAAACTTCAGTACCCACTTTGGGGGTTTGATATAACTTGACACTGTTAACTGTACTGCTGTAAGCACAAATGCTTGCATGGGGGAAGTACCCCATTCTATGTATTGCTCTGTTATAAATTATACATCTGTGTAATGTAGGAACAATTTCTCACAAACCAGAAAAAACTTAAGTGTAGAGCAATTATTTTCCTAAAAGAAAAGGCCAACATCTCTTGCGGCCATTTGGCCATATGTAATGTACTGCAGAGGTGGACAAATTATGGCCCTCCTAATAATTTTGGACTGCAACTCCCATCATCTCTCACCATTGTTTATACTGGATAGGATTTATGGGAATTGAAGTCTAATATTAGATGGCCACAAGTTGCCCATTCTAGATCTTGCCGGTGTTTCAAAATTATTCCAGGGATCACAAAACATCTAGATGCCAATATCAGCCGGCCTGTGGTTAATGCTGAGAAGTTGATCATCTCCCGATTCAATTTCAGGCGGATGTGGAAAGGAAGCTCTCTCAGATGATACTGGACAAGAAATTCCACGGTGAGTTTTCTTTTTGCCTACTGCGACACACAGTCATAAAATGGTGAGTAAATTGATTGGCTAGTGCTCATCACAACCTTTGGCAACTTGTATGACAAGTTGCTCAAATAGTACACATTAACAAAGGTGCAGATGAGCAAGGGCCAAAAAACAAAAGTGGTTTGTTTTGGTTCTTGGTCATCATACCTGGTTGGAGGTTTGCATTATTCCAATCTTGAAAACCTTTTTCTCCTTGATATCTATATTGATCAAACCTCAGCAGTGTCATCTCAAGGGAAATGGATAACCTCCTCGCTTAAAGACTTAATTCAGACTTCTCTCTTTTTGTTAGGGATCCTTGACCAAGGTGAAGGCGTCTTGATTATTTTTGATGAACCGCCTGTAGACAAAACATATGAAGCTGCGCTGGAGACCATTCAGAATATGAGTAAAGTAGTGGATTCATTATACAACAAAGCCAAGAAACTAACATAGGTGAGGAGCTCCTGTGGCACATGGTGAGGGCTATAAAAGATTTTTGTATCCCTTCTAAAGGGGCTGTTCACTTGAATGACATGGCTCTATTTTTTCTTTCTTGCAGAGTTGGGAACTATTGGCTATTGCTTTGGCGAAATGATGCGTGAAACCTTTGGGGGGCGGGACAAAAGGCTAGAAGACTGGTGGGGAGATTTTTTGTTCCCCACCCCCCCTTTTGCTCTACTTCTCACTTGGAAAGTTTTAAGACTTCCTCATCTGATCCATCTTGTCTATACGATTGTGTGTTCCAGTTTCCATGTAACCTTTTACCTGCTGAACTTTGTACTGGGATGGGGAAATAATAATGTTTAAAAAACTTTTTGGGGGGTGGGGGGAAGGAAGCAGTGGCAGCATCCTAATAAAAGGAGAGAGGCTGATGCTACCTTTAAAAAAATGCTTACCATTTTCTTGAGGGTGGCAGAGGGGTAGGCTAAATCTTTTTGTCATGGTAGAAACCTGGCCACCAAAGACTGCTTCGTATGTCCACAGAATTCTTACACAGAAAGCATTTCTTACATACATTGTAGCATAACATGATGGTACACAAGTGTACATGTACTGGAAACTGATGGAAGACTGCAGCTTCTTGATATGTGTACAGATAGTGGGGTTTCAGACAACCTCCCTCCATAGTACTTTGGTCTGTGGAGGAATTTTGTAATCTGTGAAGCAGCAACTTAAAATGCTAGTGCTATGTTAACCTTGTGTTCAGAACTCAAGAGACATCAGGCATCCAAAGTGAGATGAGTTTGCTAATCCACACCAATCTTTATACTACCGAAGAGTCAGTTAAAATATTGTTGGCCTCCTTCAACTTAAAAATCCTTCCTGTTCAATTCTGAGGCCTTAGCAGACAGGCTCGTGCTTGAATATGCTTTTTCATCATCATAAAAGGACAAGAGATGGCCCCAGTCACTTTTAAACAGTGACTTTGAAGTTTTCTTCGTTCTGTACTGCATGCTGTTTTTTTTTAAAGAAAGGCTAGAATGTACTTGCCTTTTAACTTCACAAAATATGCTGTTGAAAGAACAATTGAACTTCTGTTCCCTAAAGTTCACCTTTTTTAAAGAACTGGAAATGGATCTTACTTCCAGGTGGCTGTTTTGGGGCCAGAGAGAGGCCTTTTCACCACTTGGCCACCCTTTGAACATCCAGAATGAGATGGATGAGCTTTAGGGCAAGGCTGCACATTACACCAGCCACATGGATGCTGTAAAAAACTGCATTCCTGTGGTAAATTCTTCCATCCCTGTGAGGCCATCTAGGAGGGTTTGCTATGTGATGGTGGTGTCAAAACATGGAGTTTCCTCAACGCCACCAGCTGATGGTGCAGATCCGGAAGGAGAAGATTGTGGTGTGATAAGCACTCATCAGCAGTTGGTGGTCCTAGTGCCAAATTTGGCCTCTTGAAACTGTCAACTCAAGAGGCAAGTGTGTGTGTGTGTGTACGTAGAAAGCAGTGGTTATGGGATTTTTTGGCAATCCACTCTTGTGGGAGGAGTGAAGGAGAGGAGATCCTGGTCTACTATTCCATTACTTTCTCAAAGTGACCTTCCAGTTAAACTAGTTACTGACTAGACATTTCAGCAGCATGGGGGGAGAACTGTGATGCTGGTTTCATCGGCATCCTTCTGGCAGGTGTAAAGTGTAGTTTGCCTTTTAAGACGAGTTCTGTGCAAATCTAGGGGAACATTGGGTGGTGTGCTTGTGCGGGAGAAGCAGGGTGTGATTGACCCTGGCATTATGTCATTGAATGATGAAGTTATATTTAAGGTGTTGCTGACATCTGAATAGTGTAACCTGCATCACTGCTCTCATCTTTCCTTTTGTTCTATAATTTCTTATACTTGTTGTGGTAAAATGACTCTTCTATACCACAAAATATTTTTGCATTCGCATGAGATCTCTTAACTGGCTGAATGTTTTTATTTTTCCTCATGCTACTTTCCCTGATTTTATCCTCCCTGCACTGTAATGTTCTTTAAGTTTCTCTCCAACTCAGTCAGTCCAGAAGTTCTGGGGAGGTATTAATTTTTTTGGTCTGGGGGGAGGGTTTTGGCACCATGAATTTCAAATGTACAAATGGTTCACGCTAACACACACCAGGTATATCTGATGTTCAGATGGCATACAAATAAAAAATCTTCTTTTTTCAAAAAACTGAACAATCCTGTCTGTTGTCTTTAGCTGTAAAACCACAAATAAGTCCTTTTTGGTATCTGGCATTATTTGATAATAGTTGGTCTTACTAATAGAACAACAACTCTGCTTAGATCCCTTGCACACCACATAGTTACTGCATTATGATTCTACTTAAGCAGTCATAACTACAATTTATGGAATCCTGGATGCCTAGGATCTACAGTTTAGGATGGATATTAAATCTCAGCCAGAGAATACTACTGCCTCACCAAGCTACATGTCCTAAGATTCTGTAGGTTCAGCCAGGGCAATTAAAGTAGAATTATAGTGCTATAATAAGTGTAGTATGGGAGGACTCTTAGTGACTACCTCCTTCAGTCATTCACCTTTTTAAGATCAAACAGTTGACTGTTGAGCCCTGTACATGCTATTTCCAAGATCATAAGCCCACAGCATCTTTATGTGTAGCAGACATCAATAGAACAATCGTATGCAGCAAACCTGCAAATAGCCTGAGTACCTTTGGCTGACGCAGCAGAAGAAATTGATTTGATAATTTTTGGATGGGATTTAGTTTTTGGTAAAGGCAGTTAACTGTTCTTATCAGATGGTACTGTTGAGTTTCTGAATGCCTGAGATAAAGGAAGTATTTTCAAATTAGCTATCCTAGTGGGATATAGCAATTACATATTATTTCTGCCATCTGTTCCATGGGCTAAGTATTTTGTTGCCCTTAACGTTGCCTTTCCTGTCACCAACCCCTAGCAGCCCACAAGAGCAAAAAATACAAAAATTGTATGTAGAGCAGGCATAGGAAAAAACCCAACATACACAGTGCTAATACAACTTGAATCCATAACAACTGGCTTAAAGGTAAAACAACTGGCTTAAAGGTTTCCTCTTTGACAAAGTTGTCTAGTCGTGTTTGACTGTAGGGGGCAGTGCTCATCTGTTACTAAGCCAAAGAGCCAGCATTGGCAAAGACAACTGTGATCATGTCATGTGGCCAGCAAGACTGCACAAAATGCTGTTAGCTTCCCACTGAAGTACCTAGTTATCTACTTGCACTTCTACATGCTTTCAAACTTCTAAATTGGCAGAAGCTGGGACTAGTGATGGGAGCTCACACCATCATGTGGCACTTGTGCCATGAACTGCTGACCTACTGACCTTGCAATCATCAGAGCCAATGTCTTAAGCAGCCACCACGTCCCTCCAACAACGGGCTTACAAGCCACTAAAACAAAAACATTGCATCATTTGTCAGTATGCTGGCAAAAAGTCTTTGGTGTAGGACAAGGCTACTCTAGAGCATAATCGCCACTACAAATAATGTGTTCTTCCTAGTCATAATCAGATGAGCATCTCCAATGTGTTGTATAATCAGAAGAGTCTCAGAAGTTTGAGCAAGCCTCTCAGGTCTGGTCTTGAGCTGTTTGGGCTTTATGGGGCAATACTCCAAATCTTGAACTTCGTAGCAGATTGACAGCTGGTGCATAAGTGCCATGCTCATAACCAGACCACCAGTCAACAGTGGCTACTATATTTTGCCCTAGCAAGAGGAATGTCACATGCAAATAAATTGTGAATAAAAAGTTTCACTTCAATACTTGTCTCTTACTTTGCCTTGTGGCCAACAATATTGCCAAGGAGATACAGTACAGTAAGAGCAACCAGTCAAGAAAGCTTCAAGCTACATGACTGGATCAGATGATGCACTCAAAGTCCATCAAAGTTAAATGCTCCATCAGTTCCTTACTTCCAATCTTTCTGCTAGATCATGGCCAGAATTGTGTTGATGTCCTACACCAATATGACTAGGCAGGAGGAAATAAGCCAAAGGCATGATAGCAGCTTTGTTATGATGACCATGACAAAGTGGCCTTGGATCAACCATGACAAAAGTGGACCAGCTAGTGTCAGGCACCAAGGAGCCCTGAACAGGTCTAGGACAAAAAATTGAAATCCTGCAGCAAGATTATCCAAATTCTGTGTTCAGGATTGATCACTTCAGTCTATATTGTGCTAAGCAAAAATGAACACGAGCATTTCAAGGTGAGTACATGTAGCTGTGCAGGGTGGTGAGTGCCTATCCTATCCAGTGGATCTAGTTCAGTGCTCTTCTAAAGTATCCACTGGTCTTTCATGCAGTTGCAAGCATGTCTGCACAGTCATAAGGAGTGCAAATGTCCTATTTACAAAAAAATGAGAACATAATTTTGGAAGCTCAGTACTGGATGCTAAATGCCACATTGGCTGAGCTTTCTACAGTCTCAGCTCTAGCTCCATTTCAAAACGGCAAAGAATAGTCAATCTCTTACTCCATTTCATGGAAATGCAGTGAATGGAAAACTGTATTAAAATTCACAATGTCTCCTTGTAGTTTCTACCACTGCCATTACCAGTGATTGTTTGTTTTCATACTGCATTTGTTCACAGCTTTGAATAGTTTGTCATGGACAACTATGGATTGGTTAATTTATGCTAGTGCATTTGGATGACTATGCAGGAGCAAAGTCAGCAATCGCTGAGGTATGTCTCTGTGCCATGAGTGAATGAGTTTTTGCCTTAAGAGTGATTCTCTGACACCTATAGTGTTTTGTGAATGCTGTACAGCCCCTTCTCTACCCTCTTAACAGCTATTCATGCAGAATTTCTGGGCATTGCTGTTTGATCACATTTGATTCTCAACACCACCTACTTGGCAGGAGATACAAAGAGAGTTGCAGAAGTCCATTAAGCATTGCCTTGTTCACATTTTTCCTTTGATGTAAATGTAGAAATTAATGGAAGGAATTAAGTTTGCACTGTAAGCAAACCTGGGGAATAAATAAGGCAGGTTTCCAGTCTTTCCCTCTGCTGTTATAACTATTGGACTTTGCTGTTAATTGCAACAATCCTAGGTGTCCTGCTTGTGATTCCTTATCATAATCATTGGTTTCACCCTCTCTTAATTTGACTTTTGACAGTTAATGTTGTGAGCTTGCATTCAGGATTGCACAGCCTGTACATATATAAAAATGAATTGGTATGTACATAATTCCAAAAAGTTGTCTTTTGCTCACCACAAAAACTGTTAAGAGCCTAGCTCAGCCTTGCCTGACCTGGTGCAGTTCAACCAGAGATTGGAAAAGGTCCTTTTCAAATTTAGAATTGCCAGCCAGTAACACACTCACTGGCCATGCTATCTGAGGGATTCTGGAAGTCATAATCCCCGCAAAAGGAGCTACTCCAAGCCCTGAATCCAATTCAGCTTGAAGGAACTAGGTTGGGGAATACCGGGTTAACATTTATGACCGAAAGCATATAGGCAAGACAGGCTGCAGTCCCAAGATAACACCTATGTGGATGTTCTCAGAGCTGCACAGAGGAAAATCCCAGAGCTCCCTGGTTTCCAGGCATGGAGGTCTCAATCTGAATACAACCAAGCAAAGCTTGGAGAAATTTTGGTATCTACTTTGTAGCAATAAGGAAATCCTTTCCCATTACTACTGAATTAACACAACACTATTTTAGATTTTGAAAGACCAATTACAGCTGGAACATCAAGGAAAAACAAAGAGTGGAGTGAAAAATCTAAGAGGCATTTCAAATCTAGCTATCCAGATCCACTCTGACTTTGACTTGCTGTTCAGTGACAGTTTTCAATGATACTATGGTTTCCTCTTGATAGGTTTTATTAGCTGCTTCACCTTGCATGTCCTAATCTGAACAGGTTCTTTGACGAAGTGTGGGCGAAGAGCTTTCAACTTGTAAATAGACCATCCTGACTTATGAATGTCGCTTCATTAGTCTTAAATTCCTGAGTTAGTGAAATGGTGGATACTTCTCTCAGAAAGAGTTTTGTCCCTTTGGAACTGATGGAGATTATGATGTCAATTTCACGGATAGGGAAAAAGAATTGATTCTCTGTGGTCTGAATAGCTCTTGCCTGGTGTCAAATATTCCAGTTTTGGACATGTGAGGGCAAGCACTAGTTGGTTGATGCCAGGCATTTCTGGAGAAATTGATAGCCATGATTCCTTCTGAATCTTCTTTTTAGCCTGAATACAGGATTGGTAACGCTTGGCACCTGAAGACGACAAAGGAGTATTGGTTCTCCTGGACCTCTCAGCAGCATTCATTACCATCAATGAGTATCCTTTAGGATGCCCTGCAAAAAGGGTATGATGGCCACTGCATTGAGATAAGTCCACTCTTCCAGGAAGCGTGACACAAAGGGTAGTGCAGGTGGGGTACCTTCTATTAGCTGTGGAACAGGTTCTCAACTTCTCAGATTTTTATGTCCCACCACTCTATCAAAGAACCTAGGTCTTACCATGAAGGAAACAAAAATACCTTTTTTTTCTGAGAAGGACATTATCTGATCACAGGTATTTGGTTACTAATTTATACAATAATTTTAAAGACCCAGGTTATCATTTATAGAATAGATTTAAAGACACAGAATATGGCAGTACAATGGACCCTTATTATACACTGGGGTTTGGTTGCAAGATCCCCCGAGTAACAAAATCTGTGGATGCTCAAGTCTCATTAAATATAATGACATAGCAAAATGGTGTCCCTTATAAAAAATGGAAAATCAAGGTTTGATATTTGAAATTTATACTTTTTTTGAACATTTTCAAATTGTGGATGCTTGAATCTGTGTATAAAAAATCCATGTATAAGAAAGGCCGACAGTATTACAATCGAGAGTAAGCACAAAGAAGAACAGTAATTCCATCAGTGATTCAACTACTTCTGGCAGTTTTAAAATTACAGTAGTACAGTGGTATTGTTGACAAAACTGTGTGTGCACATGCCTTCAAGTTGCCTGTCAACTTATAGCAACCCCTTAATTTCATAAGAGTTTTCTTAGGCAAGGAATACTCAGAAATGGTTTTGCCAGTTCCTCTCTCTGAAAGGCTATAGCTCTCATATGCATTGCCACTCTCTCATCCAAGTACTAATCAGGGCAGACCCTGCTTAGGTTCCAAGATCAGGCAGGGCCTGGTGCTTTAAGAATATTCAGGTAAGAATATAGCATTGCCAATGGTGTTCTTTTAAGAAGTGCATTTGTCCTTTATCAGTATCCAAATGAGCAGAAAATATGAGTTGTGTCCAATGATTCACTTCCATAAATGGAAGGAGACTTTCCAATTGTTTGTTTGGTTGGATGTAGCATCCTCCGTTCAGTCCACTGTGCTACCTTTCATACTATGCTGGAAAATCCACTATATGTTTGAAGCAGATCAGATGAAAACAGAGGCACAAGGGGCAGGAGGAAGAAGGGAAGGATTGGTGAAAAGCTTTCTCTTTCCACTTTGTCTATCATCAGAGATATTCACTGGATCCAGAGCACTTCCTGGAACAGAAAGGGCACAAACAGATTTGGCCCAAAGAAAGTGCTATTCATCCCATGTGCACAAAGATTGTTTCTAAGTGTTACTTTTCTCAAATCCCAGCTCCCAGGACCCCCTGGCCAACATGGGGGATACTGGGAAGTGCTATCTAGAGGGAGGAATGTTTCCCAAGATCTTCTCTTCTAAAATTACATGTGGTAAGCTGCTGCCAAGTGCATAAAAAAGAATTTTAGAAATGTACAGTCTTATTCTCCCTTCTCTGGAGCAGGACTACTCCCTTTTAGATAGTCTTCCTGCTCCGCTGGTAGGGTGGAGGGGGCAGCCTCAGCTCCAACAGAAGTTGCTCAACAGCATTCACTCTTTCTTGTATTCCTCAGCACATTGCATGTTGGAGGAGTCAGCTTGTCCATACTTCACCTTGCAAGTCAGCAGAATCCTTCAGCTGAAAATGGGGGTGGGGGGATTTTTGGCCTTAGGCCCAACCTGGCTCCGTTGGTGCTGGGGGCATAATGGAACATTTTTCTAGCTATATCATAGCTGCATTTTGTAAGGCTGGCTCAGCCAGCTAGCACTGGTAGTGAATCCAAAAGAATGTACCAAGGATTATTATAGAGCAATAGAGCGAAACAGCTTATATAACAGGGTGGGAATCTTGCGGCCCTCTAAATGATTTTGAACAGCACCTTACAGCATTCTTCATTTTTGGCAATACTGTCATGGCTGCTGGGAGCTGTAGTTCAAGAAACATCTGAAGAAGTGCATGGTCCCCAGCCCTACTGTAGGTCAATATATGTATATTGTGTATGCACTGATGTATGCATGTGTATGTTTGAATATGAACTCTTACACACAATGTATGTGGCACCTCATGACATAACATCATTGTCAGAACATAACACAGGTCTCTGCTCCAAGGAATTTATAATTCAGATTTTGCCTGGGACAAGACAGGGAGACATGAATGGAAGAGAAGTAAGAAAGAGGCAATGCTAACAAGAGCAGAATGGCTCTAGGACATTACCTTCCACCAGTCAGATTCTGTCTCTATTCCCATGCTACTCAAAGTAGTGGCCCATGGACCTGTGCCAGTAGTTCACAAGCCATCAGATGCTGGTCCCTGGTGAGTTTCCAGGAAAGGCAGGAAAAGTTCTAACCAATGGGCACAAATATGGTACCCACCCCTGGCACGTTGGGGGAAAAGATTGCTGGTCCGTCATATCAGATATCTTGAGAAGCACTGCTCCATTCATTGACTGAACAGCAGTGGGCATCCAGGCTTTAAGGCAGAGATTATTTCCAATCATCTACCCAATACTTTTAATGGGAGATGCCTGGAGCTTTCTTTTTCATACAATTACAAAACATCTGCTCTGCCACTGAGCTACACTGGAGGGCGGACTGTGAACAAATGAGCAAATGCAGCTTAATAGGAAGGCAGAGATCGAGAATTATGGCAAAGGCCTTATAGGAAGAAGTACCTTTGGGAATGGAATGAAGGGGAGAGAGATATAGAGGTTGTCTGTAGGGAGGGAATTCCAGCCAACTAGTAAATAAGGGAGGATGTGTTACAGAACAAGAGACTCCAAGATTGCACACTGTGCCACAGCCCAACCATGACTAGTTCAGGTCACCAAGAGGATTTCTAGGAGGAAATGTCAATGTCAAGGTATCATTTTGAGTTTTGAGGGCCACATGAAGATCCAGGTTCTAGTTTCCACAGAGCCATGAAAACTCACTGAGTGGCCTTGGGCCAGTCTCACATGCACTGCACCTCACAGGGCTGTTGTGAGGATAAAGGGGAGAGAAGAGCCATGTATACAAGCTTGGACTTATTGGAAGAAAGACAGGACACAAATGTAATGACTAAATCTATATAATGGGCAAGATGAATTTGACCCACAAAGCCTTAACAACATGTGTCTTTTAACAACATGTGTCTTTAAAAATAACTATAATGATAAGCTGGCTACTTTGGGAGGGTGCCAAAGTCCAAATCAAATTCTTAGTCCTAAATAGGCCCATGAAATCAATTGGGCTCACGTAAGTTTTACTTCTCAAGTTTGCATTGATTTCACAGGTATACTTTTGTTCTTGTGTGCCTTTCAAGTTATTTCCAACTTACGGTGCCCTAAGGCCCTATCATGGGGGTTTCTTGCCAAGTTTCTTTTCTTGCCATCCTGTGAGGCTGAGAGAGTGTGACATGCTCAGGTTCACCCAGTGGGTTTCCACGGCTGAGCTGGAATTTGAACCCTGGTCTCCAGAAACATTGTCCAAGGCTCAAACCACTACACCACAACTAAACCAAATTTAACCCTATCAGTGGAGCTAATTACTTTTAAATATACTTTCCCCAGCCATTTTGTATAAGGGACACCATTTTGCTATGTCATTGTATTTAATGGGTCTTGAGCATCCACAGATTTGGACTAGGCCTCTGGATGACCAGGGTTCGAATCTCAGCTCGGCTATGGAAACCTACTTGGGCAAGTCATGCTCTCTTAGCCTCAGGGGATGGCTGTGGCAAACCTTGGCAAGAAACCTTGCCTTGAAAACTTCATGACAGGGCTGGCCAAAGTCAGAAATGACTTGAAAGTGCACAACGAACAAACAAATAATAAAAGTAATACATTTAAAACTGAATGCAGGTAACAACCAAAAATATGTATACAAATGCAAAAATAGAAAATTACCTTTAATATAAAGAATAATGTATTTTGTCATGCCCTACATTTGTCTTGTCATGGTTAGGGCATCTGGTCCCCCTGCTCAAAGGAGGAAAGATGGGACCAAGGTGGCCTAACCACAAAGGAAGGGAAGGCACTGCCCAATGTTATACATTGCAGCATATAAAAAGCTAGAAGCACTCATGTAAATGTAATTCCATGCTTCTTATTCATTCATCCACCAGCAAGCAGAGTGGAGATGTGTTTCTCTCCTCCTTTAAAGAAATGATACAGCAAAGGAGTTTTGGGGAACATAAGATTGGCCGGGGTGGGTTTACAAGCAGTGTCTTTTTGCTTCAGGAAAGCCCAGGGTGACCAGAGGTCCTCATTTTCCAGGACATGTCCTACATTTCAACCTTCTGTCTTGGAGGAATGTCAAATCAACTTCTATTTTGAGCCTCAGAAGCATGGATTTCTATGTCCAGTACATACATTTTAGCCTTCCTTTGGTCATGTCCTCCATTTTTCCTGGAATGTCCTATATGTTGCCGTGCTTTGCCCTCCTTTGCCGTGAGGCCAAGGGCTAAATCCCCATGATCCCCAGCCCCAAAAGACAGGTTTGAACCTCAGCATCATTTCCTCGTTGCAGCAACTGAAACTCCCACAGATGATGATGGAGATGATATAAAACAACAACAACAACAACAACAATAATAAATGGAACACACAGAGACACCTGTGAGACATCCGTGGGCTTTGAGGCCAGCAAACTTCTGGGTCTAGATGATAGTGACAGTAGTAGTAGTAGTGTATGGAACACACATAGACATGTATGAGAAATTTGTAGGCTTTGAGACCAAGCAAACCTCTTAGTCTAGATGGTGATGATAATAGTAATATATTGAACACATACAGACACGGGTGAGAAATACGTGAGCTTTGAGACCCAGAAAATGTCTGGGTCTAGATGGTGATGGTGGTGATGGTGATAACTGGAACACAGAGACACACGTGTGGGAGAAATCCGTGGGCTTTGAAACTCACCAAGCACTGGGTCTAGGACTAGATGATGATGATGATGATGATGATGATGATGATGATGATGATGATAAATGGTACACACAGGCATGGGAAAGATCCGAGGGCTTTGAGTCCCAACAAGCACTGGGTCTAGATGATGATGATGATGATGATGATGATGATGATGATGATGATGATGATGATAAATGGCACACACATTGGAACGAGCATGGGGAAGGTCCGTGGACTTTGAGACCCAGCAAGCTCTGGATCTAGATGATGGTGGCGATGATGATGATGATGAATGGCCCATAGGGAGGTGTGTGTGTGTGTGTGTGTGTGAGAGAGAGAGAGAGAGAGAGAGAGCAACCCGTGGGCTTTGAGACCCAGCAAGACTCTGGGTCCGTCTCCCCCTCCATCCCTCCCTTTCTGCCTCCTCCATCCTCCTTTTCCTCTCTCGAGCAGGTGACTCTGCTCTTTCCTCCTCCTCCTCCTCTTGCCTGGGTCTCCCTTCTCTCCTTTTCCTCCTCCTTCCCCAGGCCATGGTGGCTCCCTTTCCCTTTGGGAAGGGGCTAGAAGCCCTGGCCTCCTCCTCCTCCTCCCTCTTGCTGCTGCTGCTGCTGTGGATCCCTCAGCTGAAGCCAGCTCTCCATCCTCCTCCTCCTCCCTGCCTCCTTTGCAAGGAGGAGAGCTGGCTGTAGGAGGAGGACCTCTCTGCGGCTGCTGCTGCTTGGTCAAAATTGGGCTTCTTTGCCACAGAAGAAGAAGAAGGAGGGCAAGAGCTGGCCTTCTTCATTCTCTCTCCTAGGGCTGGGAGGGCTGGAAAAGTTACAGCTATTTGCATTTCATTTTATTTCCTCCCTTTCCTGCACCTGCATTGGGACTCCTTCCTCTTCCTCTCTAAGCCCTCTTCCTCTTTTTGGGGGGAGAGAGAGAAAGACAAGGGGGAAGTGGACCCAAAGGCTGACTCTTCGTTTGCTTCCAAGCCTCCTTGGCTTCCAGATCTCCCAAGGATGGAGCTGCTGGCTTCTTGGCGAGGAAAGTGAAGCTGTGGGTGGAAGAAAAAAGGGGGGCACAGAGGGACCTTGGTGTGGAGGGGTCTCTCCCCTCAGCTCTTTTCCTTCAGCTCCTAGACTCCTGCTAACAAACCATGATGGACAATGTCTCTTGACCTCTGAGGCACCTCTTCTTGACACCTGGCTTCCCATTGGATTTAAAGTTGGTTTGCTTTTTAAAATTGTTACTCCTTTTGACCTTTTTTGCCCCTTTTCTGAGAAAAAAGAATTACCACCCCTGGATTTTTTAATATATATATATAGAGGGTTGCGGGAAGCTTGCCCTCCTTGAGAATGGGCAACGCGGCCAGCAGCATGGAGATGTCTCCAGCCAAGGAGGTGAAGAGCCACCCTGCCACCACCACCTCTTCACCACTGCCCCCCAAACAGCCTGCGCCCCCCAAGCAACCCATGCCAAGCTCTGGAGAGCTGGAAGAGCGGTTTTCGCATGTCCTGGTAAGTCTGGCTTAACCTGTTTCTTTTCTCAGGACACACTGCAGCACAGCACACACCATCTTGGAAGGATGTCTCTCTTCTCCAACCTTTGGGTGCATCCACAGTGGAGAAATAACACCACTTTAACTGGCTTGGCTGAAGGCTGTGAAATTCTGGGAGTTGGAGTTTGTCGTGATCTTAGGATCCACACTTTGCCTCCAGTGTGGATTCTCCTCCGAGTTGTAAGGGACTCTGGAGTGAGGGTGAAAGTAATGTCTGAAGGTGGGAAGAGTGTGTGTTCTTGTCTAGCTTGTATCTCCCCAGGGAGGTCAAATCAAACTGTCTTTTTGCCATGTTGCCTGGAACTGCTTAGCAAACCCTCTGGAGTAAAGGCATACATTCTCCTTCACAGCTGGGGTTGAATAGATGTTAAGGATAGTGAACTGCAGGGCCTGAGGCTGCAGGGAGTTGAAGGATAGGGGTCTTGGAGGTCTCTCGTTCACAGAGTCAAGATTGACCGGAAGGCAGCTAACAGCAACAAAATAGTGAGCTGTGGCCTTTCCTAACCTTGGGCTCTGAGACTTTACTGCAATTCACACAGTCTCCAACCATTAGTCACACTGGCTGGAGGTGACTGGAGTTGTAGTGTAACATCCCCTGGGGACCTGAGTTTAGCAAAGCTAGTTCCTCTGCCAGAATTTCACACAGCAATGTCTTCTTGTGAAAGCCAGTGTGGTACAGTAGTTTGAGCACTGCACTATGACTCTGGAGACCAGAGTTCGAGTTCCTGCTCAACAGTGGAAATCTAGTGGGTGACCTTGGGCAAGTCACACTCTCCCAGCCTTAGTGGGTGGCAAAGGCAAACCTCCTCCCCAAAGAAATCTTGCCAAGAAAACACCATGATAGGGTTGCCTTAGGGTTGCCATACGTCGGAAACAGCTAGAAGGTGCACAACAATAATGTCAACTTCTGTGGCCACTGACCTCCACCACAGATGTGTTCCTCAGGTCTTGCTCTCAGTGAGGTGTTTGTAGATGTTGACCCACATAGTATTTCTGAACCTAGGAAGGGAGCAGCATAGGCCCCTGCCTGGTATCTGAATGGCACAGGACCGGTTCTCTAGTGTGCCACATTGGAAACTAAACAGCCCCATTAAATGCATGAGCGGATCTCAACCTTCTGTAACCTCATAGCCAAATACGAGTGAGCCTATTTCCCATTTAGACCATAGTTCCCTCCAAAATTGAATTAAGCATAACATTATTGATGCTTGCCATTAAGAAATTGGTTTCTGTCCTAACATGAGTTATGCACTTGCATGCAGCATGATGTGTGTAGGGTGGGGGTGATGACAGTGTGAGGGATGTAGTTCTCTGCTCTGAAGGGATGTTCTGTTCCTAGGAGTTGTGAGACGTATGTGTTCACAAATTGCCTACAGTTGATCAGCTATTGTCATAACTGGCCTGCTGTTGTGCTTACAGTGACCTTAGAGTTGGAGAATGTCAGTCTTGGTCCCCATGAGCATCTGTATTTAATGCACAAGTGAAATGCCTATGTGTAAATCCAGGGGTCATGTTAGTGATTCTGGATGAGGCAACACCATGGGTGTGGCTTATACACATGGTATGATAGCAGGAATTGCATTACATTCATTATCAATGTGTTTTTAAAACTAGTTTGTCTGATGCATTTTGAAAACTAGTTTAGTAAAGCAATCTACTAATTCATATTTTACAGATAAAATTAATTTTTTTAAAAAAATTAGAGCATTTGGGAGAGCTGGACTGCAAGACCCAGCAGCAACCAGCATAACCAGTGGTGAGGGATACTTGGAGTTGTGATCCAATAACATCTGGAAGGCTGCCTGATTTCCACCCCTGCCCTATACCATCCCCCTATACTTATCTTTGCAGGTTTGTTTATTGACTTTATGCCTCCCCTTTATCCTTTGTACAACTAAATCCAACTGTTAGTTCCAAATAGTTTGTTGTTGTTGCTATGTGCCTTCAAGTCTACTCTGATTTAGGCAGCCCCATCATAGAGTTTTCTTGGCAAGACTTATTTTGAAGAGAGTGGGTGTGACTTGCCCAAGGTCACCCAAGGGGTTTCCACAGCTGAGTGAAGATTTGAACCCTGGTCTACCAGAGTCCTAGTCCAACACTCAGGCCACTACACCAAACTGACTCTAACTAGAGGAGAGCTATTCAGTCAAGGGGAATTTTTGAGTCAATATTTGTATGGGTTTATTCTAATTGGAATTAACAATTACATTTAAGCTAAAAGAGGAGGTTAAGGAGCACTTCCAGACAGGTGAGCTCTAGCAATGCACACAGTAGAGCAAGGTTGGGCAAAACGAGGCCCTCCAGTGTTCTTGGACTAAAATCCTCTCATTCCTAACTAGTGGCTATGCTAGGTAGGACTGCTGGGAGCTGCAGTTTAGCAACATCTGGAGGCCTTACATGGACTGTGGAACTGGGGATGGGGAAGAGGGATGAAGCTTTCTGCAACTAGGATGGTGGGAGCCCCTTTCCCAGAGACGTAGCCAAGGGGGGGGGGTTTCTTGGGGTCTGGACACCCCCTTCCATTATAAAAATGAATGGTGTGTGCTGCTGTGCCGCCGCACTCAAGCCCCATTATAATGGTGGCACTTAGTCTGGAACCCCCCCTTCCTAAAATCCTAGCTACGTCCCTGCCTCTCCCGCCAGTGATCTGGCAAAATTGGACCAAGCTTCCTCAGAGATTATCAATCAGAATTATACAAAGTAACTGACCACTAAAAAAACGATTAAAACAGCTGTGTTGAGCCCTTCTAGAAATAATAAAGCCTGCCTGAAGTTTATCCTATGCCCATTGACTTGAGAGAAAGCTACAGCAAACATATGGAAGGTATTCCAAAGAATACATTGTGCTTTTTCAAATGTATACTGTATTTCAGTGATGATGGATAGGAAAAATAATTTGCCTTCCTGCTGCAAGTACCTGCCAGAAAGCAAAATTAATAACAACCTGTCTGCCAGTGCTGAGCTTCCCCACCCCCGTTTGCCAGAGTAAAAGCTAGAAAGGGCTCCTATATTTTTAATGGTTTTATAGCAGGAATCTCAGCAGGTGTAGCTTGTTACCTAGTTGTGCAACAAGCGGCACCTGCTGATGTTTCTCTTCTGCACAAAAGTTACAGGAGCCATCTTCAGTTTTCGAGCTGCCAATCCTACACACACACACGCATACACTATAAAAAAGTTTTAGATTATTTGGGGCTATACCATTCCTACCTCTGCTTTAAGAGATTAGTATCTAATTGAGCTGCAGGAAGAAGGCCTTCAGGCCTCAGAGGAAACCAGCCAAGATGAAAAGTAGCCTCTCCATCCAAGGACCATTAAGGACATATTTGTAAGTACAGATTAGTGTACAGTGCAAAGAGTCAGTCCCACTCTGTTGGCCCTGGGGAGCATGAAGCACAAAACAGGAGGGTTGGTGTGTCATAATTAAGCCAGTCTCTCTTGGTTTAAGGACAAGAATCAGCAATAGTGTGGAAAAAGAGGGCAGGGGGTCTGTCTCTTTAATAGCTGTGTGGGAGAGGGAATTTCAGCAAGTGTTGCTTCATTTGCTGAAATATCCTTTGCCAAAGAACTGTTAAAAGGTGCAAGAATCATGTCCTCTTTTTTTGTCTGGCAATCTAATCACCGATGCATTTCCCTTGGGTCAAATACAGTCCTATAAGCATTTTGCTCCTAACGTGTCAATCCACAGGTGAGGAGAGCATTTTGTGACAGCAAAATTTTGTGATGTGTCAGAAAATTGTTTTGAGTGGTAGTACTGAAGGCTCTGTCTCACCAAACTCCTGCTCAGACACTGCCTGATAAATTGACCAGTTGTAGATAGAATCTGTTGTAAGTGGTGATGTTCCTATGAAGAGATTTGGCTCTCTGTGCTCTGTGATCATCCAGGTGAGGGCTAATAAACTGACATTGAAATTTTATGAGATGGATGCCTTGTGGGTTGGTGGTTCCTGAATCTGGAGAAGCTGGGGCCCATCTGAACATCTGAGGAAGTGCCTCCTTCCATACTAATTCCTCCATATATTAAATGTAATGAAAAGAGACTTTTCTGAGTGTGTGCCTTTTGAAAGAGAAAAGACAAAAGAAGGGAACTTCTTGATAGAAATATCTTGACATCGAAATGTCCTTCCACCAGAGGTAAACCCTAGTGCCAACACTGTATGTGGGAGTTTAAAAGCTTCCTGTTTGTACAGAAATTTTAAAATATTTTGAATAATATTTTAAAATGAAAATGTGTATTTTAAAGCAGATTGCACAGTTTTAAGCCCCCAGATTTTTACTGTTATAAGTTTATATATTACATTGTAATTTCTGTTGGTAGGGTTTTTTTTAATGAAAATTCTTTCTGTGATGATGGCATTGTTTAGATCTTTTTAAAAAAATACTTTTAAAAAATCCCCGTGCTCAAGCATACACAAGCAGAATGTAGGCGATATCTCAGGGCTGGCATAGCATGGTGGCTACAGTAAGAGCCAAGAAGTTCCTTGCTCAAATCCCAATCCTGGTACCATTATACCAGTCATCATCTCTTAGGCTTCCATCCACCTATAGATAGCATGAGGATAATAATCCAGAGCCACTTTAGAGGATTATGGAAGGCCAGAGCAAGTAATATGTGACCCACCCAGGTGTTGTTATGCCATGCTCTCTCACCCTTTGTTATGCTTCCCAAAGCAGTAGGAATTGTAGCTCAACAACATCCAGAAGGCTCAAATTCCCACTCCTGATGTAAGGATTGTTGAGATCCTTCATGTTGACAACTAAGTATATGTGTATGTGTGTGAGATTTTGATTAGTCCAGGAATATTTGGAAGCAAGGTACTAAAGACTGAAGGTCAAGCAGGGTTTATTTAGAGCCAAGATTCTGCTCCTACCCCTCTTTTAGTGCTGAAGTCTGGAAACACGTGATGTAATAATAATCAAGAGCGTGTTCCACTTGGCACTTCCAACAATAAAACAACCAACTCCAGTACATATGTGATTATATCATGGAATACTTCAAAATTCAAGGGTGTGATATCCCAGTAATTTTGAGTAACAGAGACCTCACTAGAATAGACATATCATAATAGTTAAAACTGGGGACTACAAGCTAGGACGCTTTCACTCCCAAACTCAGTTAAGTTGTAAGCTTACTTGTGTGGCCTTTGACATAGCTTGGAAAAGTACTGGCTGTGCTGGGTAGTGGATTGTGGAAGGTGCAGTCTAAAAAAGTAACTTTTTCACCTTAACTAAGTCACACTCTTGCAATGTCTGTCCCCAGTCTATACGAGATGAGCAATGACAAGATCATAGTTCAAAGGCATATAATACATTCATTTTACTGAAGCTAAATATGTCGGGATCTGATCTGTGGCTGGGTGGGAGACTTCATGGAAACCACTGGAGAGGGCTCCATTGAGTTTAATAGTAAGAAGAAAGGAGGGAAGCCACTTAAGTATTGCTTTTAAAAAAATAGAAATGCATAATTCCCAAAAAGGTTATATATAAGGTTACACACAATGCCACTCTAGTCTGCTTTGGTCAGGCCTCACCTGGAATACTGTGACCAGTTCTGGGCGCCACAATTCAAATAGGATTTTGAGAAGCTGGAGCATGTCCAGAGGAAGGTGACCAAAGTGGTCAAAGGTTTGGAAACCATGTCCTGTGTGGTCATTAAAAGGAAATTAGGTATGTTTAGCCTGGAGAAGAGATGGTTAAGAGGTGATATAATAGCCCTGTTTACGTATTTGAATGAACATCATACTGAGGATGGAGCAAGCATTTTTTTCTGCTGCTCCAGAGAATAGCACACAGAACAGTGGATGCAAGCTTCAGGAAAAGAGGTTCCACCTAAACATTAGGAGGAACGACCTGACAGTAAGAGCTGTTCAACACTCCCTTGGAGTGTGGTCGAGTTTCTTTCTTTGGGGGTTTGAACAGAATCTGGATGGTCATGTGTCAGAGGTGCTTTGTTTGTGAGTTCCTGAATGGCAGAGGGTTGGACTAGATGGCTCTTGTGGTTTCTTCTAACTCTATCATTCTATATTTGCATAAATTATACATTTGCTAATGTATAGTACATGTGTAGTTTCAGAAATAATGCCAATTTTTGATCTATAAACTTTGACTGGACAGTCCTTCAAAGAGAAGACATTTTCAACCACAAGATAATGTTCTGACAGTCCATCAAACGGCCTGTTCTCTGTATTCTAGGAAGAGAAAAGCAGGCTATAAATGTAATTAAACTGACATCATAATGTAATATATGCATTTTTTAAAACAAAACTTTGTCCAAAGTGTGCATTTTTGCTGGAAGGTTCACTCAATATTATATAATGAATGTTTCTATGTTACTTTCATTAATATACCTTCTTTGTAGATAATTATGTTAATGTGTACATTTTTGCACATATTTTTATTGGAACTGGATTATAAGTCAATCGGCGCCTTGAAGGCACATACATACATGTCAACTTGAAAGGTTGAAAAAACTGACTGTTCTCTCTGTCTTTACATTGTGTCTCTCTTTCTGTTGACTTACAGGAAGTGATGGGTGGGGAGATCTGGGTTGTCATTACCATTTGGAAGGGAGAAAATATGTGGGCCAACAACCACTGTATGTGTAAAAGAAAATAAAAGGTCATCAAAATATTTCTGTGATTACTTCCTCTCTCTTTCCACCATCCTTTTGAGGTTTCTGAAAATTCTGTCTTTTATCAGCAAAGTTGTACAGATCTCATACGTACAGAGTCAGCCCAAGATGCTGCAGCATCTGAGGTAAAAAGCCAAACACATCCCTCCAGTCAGTAGTGTGTGTGTGTCTTAAAATGGGAGTTGTGCTGCTGAATTGTGGTAATAAAACTGTGAAAAGGAAAGTTTTACTTTTCTTTAAAACAAAGCCAATGCAGAATACTATATTTTGATGCAGAATCATACCCACCAGGTGCACTTTCTGTATATCTTCTGTGCACTTTCTGTATTCCTTGTGTTAAAAATAAAATTATGACTTTTATTGCTCCTGCAACAATTAGCAATGCATTGGGAGTGGGTTTTGGCAACTGGTGGTCTGGAGGGTTATCTCCTGACCTCAAGAAGTTGCCTATTTTTTTAATCAATGGTTGTCTCAAACCTGCCAACTGAACTGGGTCATCTCAGCTTGCGCAATGGCAAGGCCAAGTGAACCTCAGTGATAGATCACATATAGTTCATGTTCTTCATGGTAGATTCTGTTTTTTCTTCCTCCTGGTATCATACTGTGTGCTGAGCAGCATAACATTCATGTTTTTAATAGTCAAGATGTAGTTATTCTCTCTCTCTCTCGGCTTTCACTGCTTTATCTGCATGCCTGGGTGCTGATGAAAATGAAAAGGCTGGAGCTCATGGGAAATCACACAATTCATCACCATTCACTTTGTATTCTGCCAATGGACTCACGTAAAGCCCTTGCATGTTTACAATTTGAACAAATGGACACAATGGTGAAATGGGGAAGATTTTATGGTATCCCATTTCAAGAAAGGTTGCATATGTGTGGAGAGCCGGCTTTGGAGGATTTGGCTCATTATATACTTGAGTGCCAGATATGCTGGTATCAGAGAAAGTTATTTCAAGCCTTTCCTAAAGAAAATGAAATGCTGGAGTGTGAAATAGAAACTAAGAGGCTGTACAGACCCGCATTTTGTGCCGGCCTGTATGCGAGGTGAGGGCTGAGTGTCTGCATGCTCAAAGCCTTTACCGTGCTGCCCAGCCGCCATTATGGCATGTGCCCATCCACACTGTGCACGCTATGATGACGCATGCTGGGTGCAGCACCCAAACGACACTGAACAGAAGGGGCATTATGACACCACACTATGGCACTTATGACGCCCCAGGACGCAAAAAGAAGCTCTTTTTCGGGGCTTCTTTTTGCTCCCTCCAGAGGCTGCGGCATGCGGTTCCTGTGGCCTCCATCCGGGGCACAAAGGGGCAGTGTTGAGCCCCTTGTACAGTCCCTTAGTTATGTATTGCAATTAACAAATTAATATGTGATGTAAAGGGTAGCAGTGTTTGCTGCAAAAGCTATCAGGTGTAGAGAAAAGTTATTGAGACCATCTCAACTGATGGAAACATGAAGTGTATAAAATAATTTTTGTTATAACATCAATGGTTAATAAGCTCTCTTTCTTTGTTACTACAATGTGATCTGTTTTATAGTGTGATCTACTTCCAGTTTGTATTCCCCCTCTGTTAGGGCAGGCAGAATGCTCCCATCATGATATTAAGAGCCCTGCTGAGATCTTACAAAGTCGAGGCTGGGACTACCTTGGTTGAAACAATTCATCTGCAATGTGGTCTTTGTCTTTTCCTACTGCCTCCTACTTTTCAATGAGTCTTATCACATTATGATGTGTCCAACGTACAATAGATTTAATTTACTCATTTTGGCTTCTAATGAGGTCAGGTTTGCTCTGTTCTCGGTCCCTTTTTATTTATTTATTTTTGTCTTTTGGGAGTCATGGCATTTGTAGAATTCTTCTTCAGCACTCTAGGTCAGTTTTGTTCATTCTCCTAACATACATAGAAATAAAAAGTACTGTGGCAGGAATTATTATGTTTTTGGTAGTTAATGATGGAATCATATCTAGGCTGCTTATCAAAGTCTCAGTCATCTTCTGATTTCTTGACTACAATCTCAGTTTTGCTTTATCACTAAGCCATAGTATAGAATATCTTCAACCATTTCATAGTTTTATCACCCACTGTTAAGTTATGTAAATCATTTGTGGCCAGCTGTCTTCAGCTATAACCTTGTTAAATGATTTATGCTTTGGGAGTGGAGAGGGACAGGGGTGGGATACGTATGGAGGATGCTAGCATATTATGGGATTCAAAGCTGATAAATGCCCTCTTGTGTTCTCTTTTCATAGTTATATTAATCTGTCACATTTTGTATTCCGTCATTCCCCTGAGGAATGCTAAATGATATACGATATATGAAGAATGCTAAATTATGAGTCCCCCCCCCATTTTATCTTCTCAGCAAGGTAGATTTGGCTGATGGGGATGGCATGCCCAAATCCGCCCAGTAGTCATCTGAGTTAAGTGGAGATTTAACCAAAGTTCTAGTCCAGCACTGTGCAGTGACGCCACAGAGGTGTGTGTTTGAGGGATGTGGACCACACCAGGTGATACTCCAGAAGAGGAGTGACACCTGGACAAGTGCACCCTACTCTGTGCTGTTCTACTCATGAGTAGAGCAGTGTGTAGCAGTGAGGGTGCATGCACACACACACCCCTCCCTGCCATGTGCTATTCTACTCACAAGCAGAGTTGCACATGGCAGTGAGGTGTGGGGGGTGCCCTTTTGGCCCCACCCTAGAAGTCTGAACCAGGTGACACTCTACAATGATGCCACTGCACTGTGTAGTATTTTACATGGCTGGTTGTGGTAGGCTGCTACCTACCTTGAGCTTTGGTTATTGAGTGAGAATTTAGGACTGAGATGCAAAGAGGACATCTGCATCATCCTCCAATATATGTCTGTGTGATTGCTAAATAGCTGCCTCCTTGCCAGACACATTCCATTCACAATCCAAGACTTGTCTGCAATCCAAAGCAGTTGGGAGAGAAATGCAACTCAAAGACAAAAAACCCTGAGTCTCACCTAATTTCTTTGGCAAATGATTGAGCTTTTCTCTTCTTGTCTTGGCTGAATCTGATTCTAGGGAATCCCCATCTAGAGACCTCTTGTAGGGTTGCCAGGTTCCTCACCAGTGGGAACCTCCTTTTTCTGCCAAAAGTGCTTGCATCTCTGTGCAAGAGGGAACTGAGCTAGCAAATTTTAGGCATTTTTGGAAGGCAACTGACCTTAGTGACTGCCTACTATGCATGGCTTTTATAATGTGTTTCAGTCCTGGTAGTTTGATTTTCTTCTTGTTCTTTTAATCTAAACAGGTTTCTACCAAGTGTTTATTTATGCTGTTGTTGACTAGGCATAGTCCCCATAGGCATTGCAAGACCTGAGCTATAAAAATGATGCAGTCCCTTGAATTAAAACACATTTTTAAAAACATGGTACTAAAAGAAAATATAGTATCTACTCAGTTGCAGGCTCCTTCTGCAACAGTAAAGGACAGTTGTTAAAGGCCACTTTAATAACATTGGCTTTGCCTGCTGTCATATAGAGAACTAGTTTAACTCTAGGTAAGTTAAACCTCTAGGTAGAAATGCTCAGAGCATTCTGAGAGCCTATTTGAGTGGGGATGATGTTGGGCTACAACTTATATTAGCCCTAGCTAGTCTGGCTAAGTTGCAGCCCAGCAGCACTGGATGGTTGGGGCACATGTTTGCCATATTAGGCTAGTCTTTGCTGAGTACCAATGCCAAGTACCTCAGTCCTTTTTCATACTGCTGTGTAGGAATTTGCCTACATTTTGGGGATTTCTTTGGGTTTCCAAGTTTTTAATTAGATTCGTCAGTTGGTTAAACAGAGCTGTCCCTTTCTATGGTTGCTGAACTTCACCAGCATTAAAAGCATCCTTTGGGGATTTCCCTGTGCTACGGAGAATCTTGTTTCCAGGATTCCCCACTGAGCTTCATCTTCTCTTTGTTGCAGCTGAAATTCATCCTTCTACTGTCCTGTTAATTTCTTCTTAGGAGCAAAGTGAAACTGTGAGTCAGTCAAGGGCAAAGCCACTGCAAGCCTGGTCTGTAGTAATCTTTTGACTGCCCATCCCAAAATAGCTGCTGTGATTTTTGCTGAATTAGCATTGGGCTAACGTACAGCCTCCTCCTCTCACAATTAAAAATTAGAGCTATAGTGTATTTCACCAAACTACAAAGGCCAGGATTCCATAGGATGTAGCCATGGCAGTTACAGTGGAATACAGTGTTGTAATTGTGTAATAATTACAATTGTGTGAAAGGGCTCTTGGCAGTAACTTGTAAGTCCCACTGTGCTCAGTGAAGGATTCCAACCCACATACATTACTGAATGATTTAAAAGTTGAATAATTTTGCTAAAAGATTTCAACATTGTCCTTTGCCAGAGCTTTCCAGATGCTTTACACAAAAAACCAGGATAAAATATACAGTATAAATAAAATACAATAAATAATAACATGTCAAAACGGAGATGGGGTGGATAATAAAATACATTTAAATGCCTGGGTGAATACATATATATGATTTACCTGGCACCAAATAACAATTTATGCCCAGGCGGGTCTTCCTGTGGAGGAGATTCTTATATGGAGCAAAAGTACCACTGATGCCCCTGCTCCAAGCCACTTGCTTTACCATGGATGGTGTGGTACCTGGATATGTTTATTACTTCAATTTATATCACTTTTCCTTCACTGAGCTCAAAGCAATGTGTATGTATGTGAAGTCGAAGGCTTTCATGGCCAGCATCCATAGTTTTTGTGGTTTTTCAGGCTATGTGGCCATGTTCTAGAAGAGTTTCTTCCTGACGTTTGGTTTTCCTTCCCTTCTTGACTTTAACCTCATAACAACAGTCCTCTGATGTAGATCAGACTGCAAAAGAGTGACTTGCCCATGGTCACCCAATAAATCCCGGCTTGGCCATGTAACTCCTTTGGGTGACCTTGCTATCTCTGCCTCAGAAGTTGGCAATGGAAAACTCCCCTCTGAAGAAACTTGCCAAGAAAACCCTATATTAGATTCACCTTAGGGTCGCCATAAGTTGGAAATGACTTGAAGGCACACAATATAACAACTCCATGGTGATGAGATGATAGATCTTCCAAGTCCAGATCCCACACTAACCTCTAGTCTATACCCTGTGAATATGCTGGTGAGGAATCAATCATTTCTTCAGTAGCTGCATCCTAATCTATAGAGCGGTGATTCCCAAAGTGAGTGATACCCTCCCAGGGGCAGTGGAAAGATCCAAGGGGCAGTGATGAAAAAGGGGGCAGCAGCACAGACTTCAGTCAAGTTAGCACACAAGAGAGACAAGGTGAGCCAGTGGCTTTTAGGACTATGGTGGGGATGAGGGGTGCGTGAATGGGATGTTAGGGCTGTCACTCAAGAGAAAAGGGGATTGGCGCCCAAAATAATTTGGGGACCCTGCCATAGGGGATTGCAAAAGTAAGCACTGATACTTTGAACTGAGCTCAGAAATGGATAAGAAGTCAATTAAATTATTTCAGTACAGCAAGGTAAGCTGCCTCCAGTCATTAGTTTGATCTTGGTAGCTGCATTTTAAGTCACTGAAGTTTCTTAAAAGTTTTTAAAGGCAGCCCCACATAAAACATATTACAGCAGTCAATTCTAGATGTTAAAAGGATATGGACAGGCCTTGTCAGGCAGTTTCTGGCCAGGAAAAAATATAGTAGGTATACTATCTGAGTTGATGCAAGGAATAACTTGCAGCAAAGTGTAATAGTAATAAAACTATATCTAGGAATAATCTTAGAGTACAAACTCAGTCCTTTATGCAGAGTTCAGTTCCCCTCAGAACAGCTTCATCTCTCTGAGTGATCTACACTAGTTATCTCTATCTGATATTACTTCAACAGTCATGACTCTATTGTCATGGAATCCTAGGTTTTATAGTTTGATAAAGTACTTAGAATTCTCTGCTGGAGAGCTCTAGTGCTTTCTCTTGAAGTAGAATATTAGAGCTCACCAGCAGAGTATTCTAAACCCCTGACCAAACTACGTATCCCAGGATTCTGTGGAATGGATACTACAAGTGGTATCAAACTGCTGTATAGTGTAGATATTTTTCTGCCAATGTTTTGACATGGATAAGAGAAATATTTGTTCACGTCCCCTGAGCAGAAGGGCAGTTGGAAAAGACTGAAAAATACTGTTCCACATCCCAAAGGAAGAGATTCTGTGGTCCAAAACACACTGCATAATAATACAGTTTGAGATTGCTTTAACTGCCTGCCCTGGGAATTTCAATTTATTCTAGCATCAGAGCTCTCTGTCAGAGAAGGCTAAATGTCTCACAAAACTACAGTTCCCAGAATTTGGCCTCAAACTGGATTATTTCTGCAGTGCGTTTTGGACCTCTGTCACCCTCCCACAGAATCAGACTTTAGTTTGTCACAAGCAGCAAGGAGGAATACTGTAAAAAAGGTGCCCCAACAGCAAAACAGAATCATATGATGGAGCTGAATCCCTACAGGATCAGTAAAGAGGAAAAGAACCAGACTGCCCATGGCTTTTAAAAAAAATTAATACTTTAATCATCTGTCTGTCTGTGAGCCAATTATTAATTGACTAAATTAAAATATATTTGCTTGCTACCAAACACTGACATCCAGTGTCTTTTATGATATTGAGGGAGAAATGATCTCTCTATCCATTTCACTCCAGGCCATGTATAAAATAGTACACCTCTATCATGTCTTCTAATTTAGGCTGCATCTACACTACAGAAATAATCCAGTTTGACACCACTTTAACTGCCATAGCTCAATGCTGTGGAATTCTAGGAATTGTAGTTTTCACAGCATCCACATGGTAGTTTGACATTTTCATCACGGTATCCATCCAGTCCCAAGATCTTTCTTTTACAGCCAGCTCAGACCTAATCAGCCTATATGTGAGTGAAGTTAGCAGACATTTCCAGCAGACTGCCTCTGCTAGTCTGTTTGCAGCCAAACCAAAGAAGAGTTTTACGTCATCTTGAAGTTCCACAAATTTTATTTGGCATCCGCTGTAGCCCATGGAGGCTTATGCAAAATAAGACATCTTACTCTTGAAGATGCCACAAGACACTTGCATGTGTTTATATGAAGTTGGAATTTTTTATTTCATTTGAGTTTATTTTGCTCCAGTGTGTATCACTTTACCCTTGCTTAATGTATATTGTATACCAATTTTGTGGTACAGCTTGAGTCTCCCTTTTCCAAAATCCTTGGAACCAGAAGTGTCTTGAATTTTGAGGGGGTGGGGATTTTGGAATACCTATATTTGCATATACATAATATACATTTTAATATCCATTACCCCGTTTGGGAATGTCTTCTTGTCAATCTGTTTTTATTTTAACCATTGTAAATAATTCGGTATTATTGCCAAACCTGGCCCTTCCTTAGCATTTATGTGCAAGTTAAAAACCAAAACAAAAACAGGACCAGGAGAGATCTTTAAAGGACCCAATTGTTTGACCTCTTCATTATAAGAACTGTTGATTTATACCTATTCTCTGCTTCTGTTCTTTAACCATAAGGGACTGTTCTTTAAACCAAAAGGTCTCTGCCATTTGCTGATATGACTAGTGGGTCTAATTTTGAAGTAGCTCTTCAGGCTGTATTGACCTAATTAATATTAAAGCATTCTTACGAACCATTAAGAGACTAAAAGTAGAGTGAATGCGTTCTTGGCTCTGTCTCTGAGTTTGAATATACCTTGGAATGTCTGAAGCAATTTTGTGGTACAGTTTGAGTCTCCCTTATCCAAAATCCTTGAAACCAGAAGTGTCTTGAATTTTGAAGGGGTGGGGATTTTGGAATACCTATATTTGCATATACATAATTGGCCCTTGGTATTTGTGGGGGATTCATTCCGGACCCCCCTGCGGATACCAAAAACCATGGATACTCAAGCTCACATTGTCCCCAATGATGGCACATGTATACAGCCATGCTACCATTGGTGACAGCCCCCATTATCTCATGGTGGTGCGTGCATGTGGCCAAGCCACCATTGAGGACACTGGAACTTAATGACAGTGGGGCTGCATGCATGTGCCACCATAAGACAGCAGGGGATGTACCTAATGGGGACAACACAGGCTTGCCATCCGCAGATGCTTGGATCCATGGAGGGCAAGCACGCGGATACCAAGAGCTGACTCTATGTACCCAATGAGATATCTTGGAGATGGGACCCAAGTTTTAGCACAAAATTCATTTATGTTTCATATTCACCTAAAACATACAGCCTGAAGTTAATTTTATGCAATATTTGTAAAAATTTTGTGCATATAGCAAAGTTTGTGTACACCAAAACCATCAGAAAGCAACGGTGTTACTATTTCAGCCACCCATGAAAAAAGTTTTGCTTTTTGGAGTATTTTGGATTTTGGAATTCCAGATAAGGGAGACTCAACCTGTAGTAAGTGATTGGTTGTGCTACCCTAGTGACAGAGACATACAGAGCAGGCAAAAGATGCTAGAGCTACCAGGCAAATGTTTTATAGTGGACTTGGCCCCTTGGTATTCACTGGTGTTCGGTTCCAGTATCCCTATGGGTACCAAAATCTGTGGCTGCTCAAGTCTCATTATATATAATAGCATAGTAAAATGGTGTCCCTTTTATAGAATAAGCAAAATCAAGGTTTGCTTTTTGGAATTTATATTATCCATGGATATGGAAGGCTGATTCTATTATGTTGTGCAGTTATTCTATCTTTCCCTTCTTAATGGATCTTTTTGTAGTCAAGATAAATTAAAAAAAGAGGTGCAAAACCACGCAAATGGAAGAGGGGCACCATCTGAAAACACATACACAGCAGGGCAATTCCACAGTAAATGTTAAAGATGCAAGGCTTCTGTGTTGAGTGTTTTTTTAAAAAGGCAGATCTAATAGAAAGGCTTAGTAAAAGAGGGCAAGTATTAGGCTACTAAAACAGGAGTCATTCATCTGAAAAGGCAAGAAGGCAGAGGAATTGAAAAGAAGATTAAGAACTGTGGAACCAAATGGGGTGGAAGAAGTCTCACTGAAGGACCATATTTCCCTCCATGAGCCTGTCTGGGCTCCGAGATCTTTGAGGGAACCTCTTCTTTTGGTCCCATCATCTCCATAGCTATGTTTGGCAGGGATACAAAATAGGGCTGTCTCAATTCCTGTTCCAAGGCTTTGGAACTGCTTTCCAAAGGAGGCTAGGCTAGCTAGCAACCTCCTGTTGATCTTCTTAAAAAAAAAAATTGGCATGGCATTTTCTTTTCCTTTAATTGCTGTGTTTTAAAACTGACTTTAATTCAACAATGTGTTAATATTACTGTGTGCTTAAAGTGTTGTTTTAGCATGGTAACTTTTTAAATTCATCTATACAGCATGTTTACATTGTTTTTTTAAAGCATGACAGTCTTTTAAAATGTTTTTACCTCTACTTATATTTTCATCTGTATTTGGTGTAATTTTGACATGAGCTACCTTGGATCCTAATTCTAGGAGAAAGATGGTATATAAGATGATAACTCAAATGGTTAAGAGAGGGGAATGGAGAGAAAAGGGAGTCATACATGACTGTGAACTGAGGAAATCCCTTATCAATTTGAAATAAAAGGTCAGACCTCTAGCTAGAGACATTTACTCAGTGTTTAACAGTTCAACTTTTTCAGTTAATCCACATATATTACGTTGATAATGAGCCTGCACAGGAAATGAGTTTGTGCAAGTAGCTTCCGCCTTTCAGTGTCTCTGCTCGGCTCTTGCAAAACCTCAGGTTATGTGCCAATAATAACCATGTTTAAGGAAATGAGGGGAATTAATAAACACTTCAGCTGAATCAGATTGCTGTCAAAAGTAAACTTCAACATGCTTGTGGTAATCTCCCAAATTGTAAAGAGGTAAAAACCAGCCTTTCCAAGTACCACCTACCATTGTAATTCTGTAATGACTTACTCTGGGGTTGAGTGACTTATGTTTGCCCCAGTGTAAATCACTTTTTTGATCAGGGCATAGTAGCAGTGGAGGATTACAGTGGAAATTGTTCCTGCTGTAATAAATCTGCCTTGCCAGGTCCTGAGCAACCCAGGACCTGATAGGGCAGTTTCTGTATGGCAATGGCTTCCTTTCTTCTGAATCATAGAGTCATAGAATCGTGGAGTTGGAAGAGACCACAAGGGCCATCCAGTCCAACCCCCTGCCATGCAGGAAATCTCAATCAAAGCACTTCTGACAGATGGCCATCCAGCCTCTGTTTAAAGACCTCCAGGGAAGGAGACTCCACTACACAATCATTGTTATGTTGTTATTGCTGTATACCTTCAAAGTCTCACTGATGCCTCTGACTTGATGTATGGCATATTTATGGTAGACAGGACCTTGGATATGGTTTGCATCTGAAGTTGTTAATTCTTTGCAAGGATTGGGTGTTAGGAACCAGTGGCATCTCTAGGAGCCACAAGGGCCATCTGATCTAATGCTCTGCCATACAGGAATACACAACTAAAGCATTCCTGAAATATGCCCAGTCCACCAAACTTCTGTTTAGAGATCTCCAAAGATGGAGAGTCCACCACTCTGAGGCAATCTATTCTACTTGTCAATCAGCTCTTACAATTAAAAAAGTTCTTCCTAATGTTTAGGCTGAATCTCTTTTCTAGTTTCTACTGTTCTAGTCTCTGGAACAGCAGAAAGCAAGCTTGCTCTGTCTTATACATGACACCCCTTCAGATATTTAAAGGAAGGTATTATGACACCTTTAAAGTCTTCTCATTTCCAAGCTAAACATCCCCAGCTCCTTAAGTTGTTCTTCATAAGGCTTGGTTTCTAGATCTTGGATAATCTTGGTTGCCCTTTTCTGGACACATTCCAGTTTGTCAATATCCTCCTTCAGTGTGGTGCCCAGAAATGGACACAGAAATCCAGGTGAGGTCTGACTAAAACAACAGAGTGTCACTACTACCTCCCTCAATCTGAACAGTTTTGTTTAACCCTTTTGATACAGCCCAGAATTGCATTGACTTTTCTTTTTACTGTTGTATCACACTGCTGTCTCATTTGCCTTATGGTCTACTAAGATTCCTAGAACTTTTCAACCATTGGTGAATACTCTCCAGGTTCACTCTGTTAACCAATTACAGATTCACCTAACTGTAGCACTGTCTAGTCCACAGCTTTCTTGGAAGACTATCATGGGGACCTTGACAAAAGCCTTACTGAAATCAAGATACATTATATTGACAGCATTTCCCTGATCTACCATGCCTGTAACTCTCTCAAAAAAAGAGATAATATTAGTTTTGCATGACTGGTTTTTGAGGAACCCATGTTGGCCCCTAGTAATCATAGCATTCCTTTATAAGTGTGCAGACTGACTAATTATTTGTCTAGACTCTAGGTCCTCCAGCATGACTCTATGATCAACTTCCAGCAGAGTCATACTGGAGGATCTAGAGATTTCTAGATATATTATATCAATTAAGTCTACGAATAATCAAATCAATAAATGTCAAAGCTGCAAATGTGGAGAGCCAAATGTATTGGACTTAACTAACATCAAGCAGGTTTGTTTTTTCACATGCCTGTGGTATTTCATCTATGATTACTCATCTGCATTTGGTACTTAGAATGTTGTGCTATGTCAAGAGCTTAGAAGTTACACAGAACTAACAAATTAACAACTCTAATCTTACATTTTGAGTGAGTGAAGCTATTTTGGGGCTGTTTCATTGTATTGTACTTTTGTGGGTAATGAGTAACATTTATATGTTGTTATCTATTTCAGAAGAATTTTAAGGGTTATTTTGAAGCATTTGTGACCATTTAGGGTCAAAATATTTCCATTTTTAAAGGTTTATTTCCCCCCAGTTTAAAATATTTTAGGATATCAGCACAGTACTTACAAAGAAATCTGAAATGCTAGGGCATCAGTTCCCCAAGTAATGACTTAACACTACTATAGTTTTTAAAGTAGTCACCGGTATTTAAAATATTGTTTCAACCCCATTCATTCATTGCATTTATATCATGCATTTCTTCTAAAATGAGATTAAAAATGGAAAGGTTTGAGCATGCAAGTCAGCACTTGGTGTTGCAGTCATGTAGTGATAAACGTGTGAAGCAGTCTTTAGGCAGCTAACGTCTTATTCAAAGCCAGCCCTTAGGTAACCACCAGTTTGGCCACACTTTGTCCAGTTTTTTAATAGCAATGAGAGTCTTTAGCTACAGGCAACTTTTCTGCATATTGGTTTTAGGTAAAGAAGAGAAACAGAAGCATCTGTGCAGTTTCCTTTTGACAAAAACCTGTCAGTGTGCTCCTTCATCTCTTTCATCCAGGAAAGGCTACGTGTCAGTTGCCAATCATTTGCTTGGATAATATGTTTAATTGTTCCTGGTTTTCATTTCTGTTATTCCCAAGGGAGATACAAGAGCCTTTAAATATTATTTTTTGAATCACAATCTGGGGGTTGGAATCCCCCAGCTAGCTACTTTATTATATATAAGTCAACCTCATGTATATGTCGAGAACAGGTTTTTGGGCCAAAACTATGGATTTTGGTATGACCCATGATAAATCAAGGGTAAAACCTAGGAGTGTATAATAAAGGATCTGATGAATGAAGCAAAGGAAAATAATTCCAAAGAACTTACAAAACTCCAGCAGGCATAACTGTTTGTGCTCACACTAAAAAGGCTGGATGGGTGAGAAAGTAGAGAGGGGTCAGTGCTTCCAGGACAGATTATACTCTTGCCTTTCACCAGGTGGTGAAAGGCAAGAAACAGAGTCCACCCTCCAGTCCATCTGCCTTGGTCCAGGCCTCAGAGGGAGAGATGAACTCCAGGACCTGATCCCCTTCCCCACCACCATTCCCTTCTCCTTTTGTGTCATGTCTTCTTTGATTGTAAGCCTGAGGGCTAATTAAAAGATTGTATGTACAGTGCTGTGTAAATGTACAGCACTATATAAATAAAGCTTAATAATAATAATAGTAGTGTTGCCTTTTTAAAAAGTAAGATTAAAAGTACAGTACATTGACCCATGGATAAGTTGACTCAGATTTTTGGGAGTCATTTTTTTTTTACTAAAGCTTTTAGACTTATAGGTCCACAACATGCTGCTGAAATCATCCAGTTTGAGACCACTTTAACTGCCCAGGCTCAATGCTAGGGAATTCTGGGAAGTTTTGCTTTGTGCAATATTTAGCCTTCTCTGTCAGAGAGCTCTGGTGCGATAATAAACTACAATTCCCAGGATTCGTAGCACTGAGCCAGGACAGTTAAAGTGGCCTCACATTGTTTTATTTCTGCAGTGTGTTTTGGACCATACACGAATATTTACAGTAAGTTCAGTAGGGGATGAAAAATTGTTATTGAGATAAAATTGTCATTAATACCTGCACTCTTCCTAGAGTGTTTATTGCACAGCCTGTAATGAGTTTAAAAGGATTGCACTGTTGTATAGTAAAATAAACCAGGTAGAGAGGCAGCAATGAACTCTTCGGTCAAACATCTGAACACTCTAGGTGATAAGAGACTGAAATCATGCACCAACTGTTAAGCTATGAGTAGGATTTTGTTAATAGGGGCAATTGCACTAGGGCCTGTGCTAGACCAGATTTAAAGCTCCATTTAGTTCTCAGATTCCCTGACTAACTCTAGGCCTGTCAATCTCTTCTCAGCAGAACCTGCCTCTTGTTACTGTTTTAGGGGGCGGGGGGAAGGGATGTGGATCATGTTGCTGCCTTGAGGAAAATGGGATATAAATGTAACAAATAAACAAAATATTAAGTAAGCAAAATACTTGATTACATTAATTTTCTGTTCTAGTAGGGCTCCTATCCTTTTTTGAGGAACCAGGATCATTTAGAAATGAACCATCTTTCCTAATGCCCTAAGATTTCTCTTCATAGGTGTGCTACAAAGCAGATATTTTGATCTACCACAAAATTTCAAAGGTCATGCTTGGTTATGCTAAAACAGTATTCTAGTTTAATGTAAAGTCGAAGGCTTTCATGGCCGGCATCCATAGTTTTTTGTGGGTATTTCAGGCTATGTGGCCATGTTCTAGCAGAGTTTCTTTCTGACGTTTCGCCAGCATCTGTGGCTGGCATCTTCAGAGAATGCTTTGTCTGGAAAAATTGGGTGTATATATACTGTGTGAGCCTGGGAATGCAAGAGTGATTTGCATGTGTATTGTTCTGTGTTGATGGCTGGGGATCCACATAGTAGTTTTCACCAACTATTTGGATCCCCCCCCCCAATTTCAATGTGTAAAACAAGGATCTGCTTTATATTCTGAATAGCCTCACTGATCCAGTTAGGCCAACTCCAGTTGCTTTGTAAGTGATCTATCTTACTGGCTGTAACCTTCTTGGAGGAAGTCCAGAATGAACTGTGGAACTTTCTTTAATGTGTAGAATTAGAAAAACAGAGAGAATAGTAACTTGTTCAAGATATTATTTTGACTCCCACAACAATGGAGCAACTTAAATTCAAGTTTTACAAAGTCACATCCATTTCTTCTAAGCCCTGGAAACATAAAATGATGTGTGTAGGTATTTGTTATGGGACTATCATATCCAGATTCTGATAGGCTTCTGTACCTTTAGGAGCTGAATAGAATATTTCATTCTGTTCTTCTTTTCACATCACAGCAATGCAAGAATAGCAGAAGCAACCAGTTGACTGGGCAATCTTACTTGTTCCTCATGTTACACAAATTCTGCTTCTGTGTGCTTCTGTCATGATGGCACAGCCCACATGATAATTTCTCAGTACAGGAATTAAATTGCAACATAAGGTGCTGGCCAGTAAAATGTATTGCTGTACAAAATAATACCAGAGGAGACTGAAATGTGGAACAGTACTGTAGAACTCTTAGTTGCTTTTGATTTCAGATGTTTTCTACTGGTGTTCTCCAGCACTGCCTCCCTCAATGGAACACTCTGCTTATGCTGTGTCATGTTTTTGCCTAGCTACTTTGCTATTTCTGATTTATGAAGTTTTAAAAATTGATGTGGTGGACGTTATGCTCTAAAACAATATGTGCTCCTATAGCAGGAGGTCTAGAATAGCCTGGCAAAATTGTTGATTGATCGACCGCTAGACCCATCAGTTAGACTGATCCGTCCCTCAGGGCATATAGATAATAGAAATGTAAATTGGTTTGAAACCATTTAAACTCTTCTATTTTTTATATAATAAACTCTGAGCAGTTTTCTGAAGATGTAAAAAAGAAGTGTCTGTTACACCTCCCAGGATTCACAAGAGGGAGTAATGACAGATCTTGTAGTGTAGACATGGCCAGTCCCAGATAACTAGATATGTTCCTGGAAGATGGAGCTATCAACATTGATTAGTCTTGATGATAACCAAATGGAGCTTCTGGGCTCATGGGGAGACACACCCATTTAGTTTAGAAAAATCTTGGGCCTGAAAGTTACAAAGCCACTTTTTTTTCTATCAAAACTATGCCCGCTTCCTGTTGATGTCTCCTGCGGGTGCCAGAATGACACACATGCACACAGCCACACACCCAAACGTATTCTCTGGTTTCACTTCAGAGTGGTGCAGAAAGGAAGCAACTTCTCTGCAGGCTTTGAGATGCAGTAGCTTTTATAAGGTAAATGAGTGTCAACAGGATCCCTCTTTGCAGGATATATTTCCTGCTCTAGTGGGCCTCTAACCACACAATTCAGTGAGGCTGCCCTATCCAAGTGCACATAGCAATATTACAAAGTACAGGCCAACCACTTCATGAATCTGAAGGTTTTTTTTAATTTACATGTACTGTAGTACTTCATACCTTAGGTGATGCAGCCATGCTTAATGATCTACCATCCTGCTTTTTAAAGCAGCTTTTGAAATATCCTACCCAGCATGGCGATGAAGGCTTAGCTAGGCTGCATGGAGGAAGCAGCAGTGAAGATGAGGAAGGAGGCAGTGACTCAACCTTCAGATATATGTTGCTAAGGGCCAAGTCATGCTCCTCCTTGTCCTCTTTGCTGCTGCTGCTTTTCTCCTGGCGAGGCATTGCATCCACTGCCCAGCATGGTTGGTGAGGACTTGGCTAACCTTGATGGTGAGCCCTCACCATCATCTTCGCCAACACCTTCTCTGCATCCCCCCCCCGACCTAATCAAGCCTTCACCAACCTCACCATCACCATACATAGGAGGAGCCATCTAAGCTATTAGTGCAGTGGTTCCCAACCTTCCTAATGCCACGACCCTTTAATACAGTTCCTCATGTTGTGGTGACCCAAACCCATGAAATTATTTTCATTGCTACTTCATAACTGTAATTAAATAGGTGTTTTCCTCTGGCCCTAGGCGACCCCCATGAAAGAGTCATTCGACCCCCAAAGGGGTCCCAACCCACAGGTTAGGAACCACTGTATTAGTGAGTGCTGCTGCTGCTCTTACTCAGCTCCACGTCATTTCTCTAGCCATGTGTTTCATGGTGGAAGAGCAACAGGCTGTGCTTGGTGGTGGTGGGGGGGCACGAGGAGATGGTTTCAGCAGACACAGTCCTGCAAAAGAAATAACAGTGGGGGCAGCTGCTTCAAGGGGAATCGCCATGCATAGGAGAGAGGAGAAAGGATGGCACCCCCATTTTCATCTCTGATGAAAGATCCAGGAGACCTAACGTTACCTCAACAGCTGAGATTTCTGGGCTGTGGGCCCCAGCAGGGTTTACTACTTCTACTACTGATTTAAAATTAAACACGTTCTGTTCCTTCTACTGCTGATTTGAAATTAAGCACCTCCTGTCACCACACCATTCTGCCTCCTGTTGTTCTTCTAGGCTAATTGCATAGCCCAAACCAGCTCCGAACAAGATGAGGAGGTGGCAGCAGTTGAAGAGGAAGTAAGCAGTATAGAGGAAGAGGCAACGTGAGAAGGAAAGTTTAGAAACGCTAATGTCCAGGAGGAAAAAATGTTTATATTTCTAGATAGGTAGCAGAAGTTTCCACCAATGTTCACTACATTTTGTGCCAGCTTGGCCTATCCAGCAATTTGGCTGACTCAACTGAAGCCCAAACCAGCTCAGACCATTGGCTTAGACCAATAGCTGAGTAGCCAGGTTTACGGGTGCAGATGAGAAAAGAATGTGTGTGAAAGAAAGAGAAAAGATGAAAGTAAGAAGGCTAGGATTAAGCAGGAAAGAGAGGAAGAAATGGGCTATGGATTACATTACTGTGTTCCGCATTATGTACCCTTTGTGTTGAAGTTATTCAGCTTCTTTATGCAACAAACTCTTTTTGTAGTTGCAATATTAGCATAACTCAAAGTTTATTTTTATAATCATAACAGGTGTCTGAAAAATCTGTAGTTTCTGATTCTAGGCTTAAGCATTATAGACTTTTTTTTACAATGTGAAATAAATTTCTCTGCTTTTCTGAGGTCCAAAACACAGTGCAGAAATCATCCAGTTTGAGACCGCTTTAACTTCCCTGGCTCAGTGCTAGGGAATATTGGGAACTGTAGTTTGTGGCACACATGCGCTCTGACAGAGAAGGCTAAAAGTCTCACAAAACTACAGTTCCCAGAATTCCCTGGCACTGAGCTAGGGCAATTTAAATAGTCTCAAACTGGATTATTTCTGCAGTGTGTTTTAGACCTAAATGAGTAGTTGGTTCCTTCCTCAGTTATGATACAGTATTTTCAAATATCAATGTTATTTACTTAGCATAGGAGACAATGGAGAAGCAGGAAGAGGAGCAAGAGTGTTCAAAGGCCTTAATGTACTCATATATCATTGCCCCTGTATCCCCCCCTTGAGATGAGGCCCATTCTACACACTTCCCTATAGAATGCCAGCTGTTTTGTGGGATTTGCTTCTGTAGGCCTCCTTGAAGCACCCATTAATCACTTTGAGGAAGGTTGCTTGGAGGTGTAACCCCATAGGCCACCTGTTGCACCACAGCTTTGCCACAACAGCTCTGAGTGCAGTTTAAAGGTTCTTAGTATTTGATACTCCAAACCTTAGAATGCCTTGAAAATTCTGGTGTCAGCCACACTATTGCCAAAAACACAGCGACAAAAACAATGTTAAATGGAAAGCCAGGGAAGGAGGAGTATGGTAAGTGCATCTGCTGCATGAGGTCTAATGTCTTGCTTTGGAGGATGTCTTTGTTAACATTTTGGCACTGTGAACTGGCAGAATTGTGGTCAGCTTTCAGCCTTCGCGGTTCTGTAAAAATGGGTGTATTTTGTTTCAAACTTACAAGTGTGTGTGTGTGGATATGATGGCACCATGCAGTGCACAACCTGCCATTTCACACACCCTGGTGAGACTAATTTTGAACTGCTGATAACATTGGACAACTGCACTTTCTATGTTGACCTTCAGCCTGAAGACAAACACTGTACTTTTAAATTGTTATGTGGGACAAGCTGTTAGAACACACAAAATAGCTACAGTAGGCTATTGTAGGGTAGTGAATGACTAAATACTCTGAAGGCACCAGATCCTATCTGATCTTGGAAGCTAAGCAGGGTCAGTACTTGGAAGGGGGAACACCAAGGAATACCAGGTGCTGTAAGTATAGTTCAGAGGAGGCAATGGTAAACCACCAACAAGTACAGTGGGCCCTTAGTATCAAGTGCAAGTTGGTTTCAGGAGTCCCCATGGATACCAAAATCTGTGTTTATGCTTAAGTCCCATTATATGCAACAGTATAATAAAATGGCACCTCCTATATAAAATGGCAAAATCAAGGTTTGCTTTTTGGAATTAAAATTATCATCATCATTATTATTCAACTTTATTTATAAAGCACTTGATGGTTGAATCTGTGGATACAGAAGGCCAACTGCAAAGCTTGCCTAAGAAAACCCAATGAAATTTATGGAGTTGCCATAAGTCAACAAGCAATTTGGGAGACTGGCAGAGCACAGAACATGGCAAAGGTTCTTCTTTGGCCAACAGGCCTGGAATCCCCCATGTGACAATGCTGGTTGGGGATGCAGTCTTAAAAGAAGTTTTCTGAGTTTTAGTGGAGCAGACTGAGGCAAAGTAATCTGGAGCAAAAAGAACAGTCTGTTAGTTGCTCAGGCAAAGGACTAAGCCTCACTTCCGAGCCTTTATAAAGTGTCAGTGAAAACCACCCAATCTGTTCTGACCCAGTGGAGTTAGGCTCCCTCACTGGTGTGTCTGATTTTCCATTGTTTCCTTATATTGCTTGTGCTTATGCTGGAACACAAACTGAATCCCTGCTGGACATACATCTGTATTCTGGTTCAACAGTCACTGTGGGTTTGTCCTGACATATCTATCACAATTTGCCAGTCTGAAGGTGCTTCTTGACAATGTTCATCTTATCTAGGTCAGAAAGCGGAACTAAACTAGCTGTGGAGCCCTAACACACAGGCTGGGGAGGTAGTGTGTAGTCAGAAGGAGGTGGATTGTCAAAAATCAGCACTTCTGTCTTCCAATAAGATGTGCCAGTTCTGGAGCTTATATGCCACTGATATTAGTGCCTGACAATATTTGCTGATTCCTCCCCCCCCCCTTTCTATACTAACTATCCTCATAAATGTTGCTGTTCAGCCCCTCAATTCATAATTCCTCTCAGCTAGGCTGTTACAATAGCTAAAACCTGTAAAGAGCTTTGACCTATAAAAATGGGAGAGTTCCTCCCCAGTTTCCTCCAGCTAATCTTTGATGTTCCATCCTGACTCATCTATATAAATATCTATTTTGCCCTCCATGTTAAAAATAAATTAAACAAAAAGCCTTGTGGCATCTGAGAATGGCATACTAGCCAACTGTCCCAATTTTGCGGGGACAGTCCCGATTAATCTTCTGTCATCCCACTTTTTCAGCTGCTTTTAAAATGTCTCAGTTTCTCTCTCTTTCTCCCACTTTCCCCCTTTGTCCTCAGCTTAGTTTGGTTACTGCCAACTGAGTTCCAAGTACAAAAGTATTTAGCCATCAATTAACACAGCAGAGGGAAAAGGAGAGGAGCAGATAGAATCTTGCCCTTCCCTGAAGGGTCAGACAGAAATTTCCTCATTAACAATTTTTGCTATCTTGATCATGTTCTGATCTTGGTTGGTTGGTCACACAAATCCTAGTTTTATCTGTGAAATACTGGAAGGTATGGAGTAATACTCCAAAAACAAATCTCGTCCAAGCTCTTCTTTTAGTACAAGCTAAAGCCCAAAGCCAATGTACCAGGGACACTGATATTTTATAATAGGTGGATAGAGAAGCCTATTGGGGAAAGAAGAGTGCTTTGCTTTTCAGGGAAAGAAATGAAACCCAGGAGGAGATAATGAAAAAAAAGTGTTTTTCTGTGGCTGGTTAACTTGAGGCTGGTGATGCCACTGCAGCATCTAGATTGCTGACTCCATCAATAACCCTGGGTGACTGAAATCTGGGATTGTGGCCAAGAAATTGTCATTCATTGTTCATCTGAGATCCTGCAGGACTGAAAGCAGAGATACACAAAAGCTGTGGAGGAAATGAAGTTCAAGTTCTGTTTCTCCTCATCACTCAGCAATGGGTTCTCACAGAAAACTGGTAGGTCAATGGACATTTTGGAAGGAAGAGCTATGTAGCAGTAGCAATAGCATGTATGACCCCGTTAGGAATTTTGCTTAACAATTTGGCTCACAAATTGGAACAAGACATTATTATTGATTAGCCTTAAAAGAAGGTTTATTTTGTGAGCAAATTATCAGTTGGGGAAACATCAGTGGCCACATTTCTTGTGTGTCCTGGCAGAATACGTCATAGCAGAATACATAGCAGATTCCACAAAATCTCAAGCCTTACTTCCTTTTTGACTGTTTTGGGCCATTAGAAGTGTTAAGGACTGATGTTGGCCAGGAGGACCAACTCAGGCTTCTGGGGTCAGTGGTCAGAACTACAGAAGATGCAAATACTGCTCCATTAATTGGCCTCCTTTTGCTTAAACTTCAACATGAATAGGGAAAGTCTAGTCTTCCAGAAACTGCTGGATTCCATCTTCTATCACTCCTGCCATCATTGGCTTCCAGCAACATCTGGAGGGACTCAGCCCCATTCCAGCATTTACAGGAGGCTGCAACAAAATGTTGCAGTGTGGGTAAGCCTCTCCAGGGTATCAGTCAGCCAGGACACTGCATTCTATCACTTTCCTCACAACTGGTCATTTTCTCAACCCAAAGTCAATCAGCATCCATTGTCCACTGAGCATGTTCAGTCTTCAGTGAATTATTGGGGTAGAGGGGTATAGTGTTTCCCACCTACAGTATATATACACAGGTATTTCATTTGTTACATTTCTGGAGACTATAGAATTTTCCTACACCTGCTGATACCTCTCTCTTGCATGTGGAAATTGCCGTTTTGTCTACAAAAGGATCAACATTCAATAAATGAACTTACTGATGCTATGCTGGTCCAAAGGCTTCCGATTTCTTGCCAATCAAAGAAACTGATTTCACAAATACCCGTTCTTTCAGTTCTTGAATAGAGAGCACACTGGTTGGAAGCTAGGGGCTGGCTTGTCTTGGGCCTTAAGTTTCAAGAGCCTCACTCAAGGGGAGATGTGATTTAATGTTTTCCTGCCCTTTTAAAACTCAGGTATCTTAAGAACAGTGCCTCAGAAAGCTCTTTCTTGTTTTCTAGCCATTGACTCCCCCCCCCCCAAAAAAATCCCAATAAAGTATGGCCTGCCCCCATAGTGCTTCAAAGGCAACCTTGAAATTGGAATTTAAACTTTAAACTGAGCACTGCCATGTGGATGACAACAAAAATACTGTCAAAATTTGGTATGTCTCCAATGATTTCCTGCTAAAATATTAAAAGCCATATACATTAATGTCTTTAGGCAAGGAATACTCAGAGGTAGTTTGGCCAGTTTCTTCCTCTGAAATATAACCTACAGCACCTGTTATTTGTTCTAATTCTCCCATCCAAGTATTAACAAAGGCTGGTCTTGCTTAGCTTCCAAGATCAAATGGGATCTGTTGCCTTCAGGGTATTTATATCTACTGACTGCCTCCATTTTGCTTTTATTACCCTTTCCTTTTTTAGGTTACTCATAAAACCAGGGACTAATGAGTAATATATTTTCTTTTGAACTAAAGGTTCCAAGCTTTGTTACTAACCCAACTAACCTTGTGTGACCAGCATCATCTACTAGATGAATCCTAAGAACATGTATCTTCACTCCTGTGATCTATAATTTCAAGAGTAGCTAAACAAGTCTGATAGCCAGAATATAAAAAGGACAAGTGGGGAGAAGCTCAGTCCATTAAGCTCATTGTAAAAACACTTAAGAGAAGATTTCAAGTTGGCAAAGGACTTAAATAAGTACCTTTCTAAGGAGAAGGCAGTGGGATACTAAAGAGGTTCTTTCTTAATGGAGGAGGAGAGAGGCCTGGGGATATTTCAAGCAGTAATGGGCAAAGTATTTTAAATGCAAACCATTGGTAAAATTATGATAAGAAATGTTATATGTTTCTTTGTTTCCTGGTTTGCATCAATTTATTGTAAATCTTTATTGACTACAAACTAGCCCTTAAAAATCTCTCGGATCATCCTGTAATGAATTCTTCTCACTTTTCATCCACACATAACCACAAAAAACATAACATTAGGGTGGCCTCCTGCTGATGTGTATATGACAGCCAAGGCTTCAGAAGTTCAGGAAAGCTTTAGAATGATACAGTGATGGCAAAATCCAGCTTCTTAATTATGGCCTCTACATTGTTGGGAATCGTGTGGTCCTCCAGATGTTGTTGGATGGTAACGTTCAGTAGACATAGGCAGCATGAATAATAATGGCAAGGAATGCTGGGAGTTGGAGCCCAACAACATGAGAAGGAGCTCATAATTCTCACCACAATCTGAAGTCCAGTTGTTGATCCCAATTAGAAAAGATCCATTGAATCAGTTAATTTTACACACAAGCATTGACTTACCAGTGTGTCTGTTCTAGGCAGAACTAATAATGGAATTTAGGCCAATGTTTGTTTTCTCTCTCTTCCCCTCCCACCTCTCTTTTTAAGCAAACTTCTAGTTCTTAAGGTCATGAAGGATACATTTGAAGGAATGTGATAATGCCAAATGAAACCAATTAACCCAGAGGAATTTGTAGTGCATTAACTGGTGTGTTTCTGTTTCTTCTTAGCCTTGTGCAGTACCTTACCCAGTTTGACTCTTACCTCTACGGTGAATTCACGCTTTCTCAGTCCCACTCCCCACGAACTGACTGACTGTATAAAGCTGCTGTAAGAATTGTTGCTTAATAATGTGTCTGAAGCTCTTTGAACATTTGAAAACATTGTACAAATTGCCATTACTGTCACCACCACCTTCTCCTCAGTCTCTTCTATCCTCAGACCCAAAACCTGCATCCATTCATTCAGTCATGTCACTTATACTCTGTAGTTTCACATCCAGCTTTACAGCAATAATTTTATAAGAGAGTATTTCTTCAACCACAGGGGCACATAAAAGCCATATATAGGAGGTAAACAGGGCTGGCTGAATACTGGATAAAGGACAAAGTAAAGATATTGCCATCCCATGTATGGGAGACAAAAGGAACAGTAGTGGACCTCATCAGTGGTAAAGGGAAGAGAAGCTCCACAGCATGCACAGTTTCATGCTCCAGGGGAATGTTCCATCAGAGAGATTCCAGGGGAAGGGCTGGTGAGCCACTCACCAGTATGCGCTTCTTTTCTTCTTGGTAGTAGGGCTATCCCTGGGGGTAAAATGTATTCCAAATGAGATTTTTCAAGATAAGACTGAATGGCGACAATACATTTTCCATTGAAAATAAATGATTAGAATGGGGAAAGATCTCTGTCCCCTAAAAATAAATGCCTTCTCATAAACAGTCTTATTCTGGCTCGTGGCTTCACAAAACTGTATGCTGGTCACTGCATGAGGTGAAAGGTACAGAGTAAGTGCTAGTTGTTCCCTGTGTTTGCTCATGCATCTTGGAAGACTGGGTGATTTCCCTGTCAGTTGTGATTGCAGGCATTTAATGGAAGATGGATTTGTTATCAACAGTAACTAGAGACACAGAGGACGTGTACCACTGAATACCAAATACTGAGGACAGATAGTAGAAAAGGATGCTCTTGCCTTCACACCCTGCTTCTGGGCTTTCCGTGGCATTTGGTTGGCCAATACTGGGGAGCGGGGACTGGGACAGTGCTAGAAAAGTTACTATTTATTTTAAATAAATAAATAAATAAATAAAGTAATACAGTACATGTTTCCCTTTGTACTGGAGCTCCTAGAATTGCTAACAAGCATGGCCAGTTTTTGTTTTAATATTATTATAACCAAACTACCTCACTGCTATGGGCTTCTCCCATTGAATGAAACATCAGTTCTTTTTTCTTCTTCACTCAAATGATATGCCTTGGTGTTTCTGGCGGATTTGCTTCCACCTTTTCTGGCCTATAATAGACACCAGCGTTAATGTATTTGAATGACCACTTAAGAGTGCAATTAGCCAGCGGGTTTTGATTTCCGTTTAGTGGCTTTCTTCTGTCCTCCCAGATACTTCTGTGTGAGAATGAATGAGTGAGTTGTCCTCAAACTGTTCTGCTCCACTGTTTTCCTCAGGATTTCATCTGAGTTGGTATTAAGCCCAGAACAACTTGTATTATATATTGTATATTATCACTGCAGTATATAAAATCATAAATTTGGAAAGATATGGAAGGAATATCTAGTCTAGCCTCTGATGATGGAGTATCTGTGATAGGTGGCCATTGAGACTCCACTTAAAAATACCTAAAGATAAAGAGTCTACCATTCTACATAGGAGAGATTCCATTATCTGTTCCACTGTTTGAACAATTAATACTATCAAGGTTTTTCCTAATATATAACTGTAATTCCTTTTCTTGGACTTCAAATTAAGTACCCCCCCCCCCCAAGCTCTCTAGAATAACAGATACAGTAGGCCCTTCTTATACACAGGTTTTTTATACACGGATTCAAGCATGCACGGCTTAAAAATGTTTTAAAAATTATAAATTTCAAATATCAAACCTTGATTTTCCATTTTTTTATACGGGACACCAATTTGCTATGTTGTTATATTTAATGGGACTTGAGCATACATGGATTTTGTTATACATGGGGGATCTTGGAACCAAACCCCAGCGTATAACAAGGGTCCACTGTAATCATTTTCCTCCAGCATTTATCTGACAGCCATTCAGATATTTTGATGATGATCATTATACCTATTATGGAGCCACCCATTACCTTTAATCTTTTCACCCAAGTCTCCAAGTCCCTTGTCATTTTGGCAGCTTTCTCTGGACAAATTCTAATTTGTTGATTTTTCTTTCTCAAATGGTATGGCTCCTAAGCTGAGTTTGGAAACGTTTTCGATGACAACTCCTAGAATCCCCCCAGATACCAAACTGGTAGCATGATGCCCATGATTGTGAAGGAAGTGTATAATCACCATGACTCTTAGCCATTTGTAGTGAGAGTGCACAAATGCTTTTTTTCCCCCAGAGCTTGGAAGTTCTTATTTTTTTTTACTATAACAGTCCAAATCCCCTGGAAGGAATATGGAAGTTATAGGCTAAAAAAGGATCATTTTCCAAGCTGTGCTTCTAAGAGAGTATTTCTGAGCATCTGTAGAGTACAGTTCCCTTGACAAACTATTGTCCCCCATTTATGAAGGAATTTTGAAACAGAGGGTCTATTTTCAGAAAGACTGAGTTGAAATGCCTCTCATTGTTGAAATTAAGCTCTTAGGCTGAAGTATATTCTTCCAGATCTCATAGAAATTACTGACTTGCTAGAATGTTGTGAATCACTTCGGAATTTAACTGCATAGCATTCACTATTGCTAAGTGTGGAATGGGATTCAAAGAGGTGGTCTTGGGCAGAGGGCAGCCTGTGTTTGCTGCACCCTTGTTCTAGAATTGAATTATCTGGTCCAGACTCCTAAGAAAGGCCTTTAAGTTCTGAAAATTGTGTTGAAGTGGGAGTTGTACCATATACAATTTGTCCCCTTATAGTGCAGCTGTAAAGGGAAAAGCCTTATTATCGGAATAATTTGGTAGATTCCTGAAGTTACAACAGAGAGCTGTACCATTTTGAGTGTTTTGTTGGGATTCTTTATAACTAGAAAATGAGAGCGTATTTAACTAGTCCTAACTCCTCTGTGAGAGCCAGCATGGTATAATCGTTTGGGCACAGGACTACAACTCTGGAGCCCAACATTTGGATCCCTGCTCAGCCATGGAAACCCACTAGGCTACATTGGGCAAGTCACACTCTCTCAGCCTCAGAGGATTGCAAAGGTAAACCCCCTCTGAACAAATCTTACCAAGAAAACTCTGTGATAGGTTGGAAATGACTTGAAGGTACACAACAACAATCTCATCTGCTGGTTCTCCCTAGTTCATATCTCCTCTCTTGTGCTTGCTGTGCAAGAAGAAACACAACCTTGGGAATTAAATTTCTTTTTCTACCCTAAACATTGCATAAGAAGGCCTGGATGTCATATACAAAAGAATAAGGTATGAAATTGGCTGAATTATAAGATACAGTAGTAGAATTAAAAGTATCATTTAACTTTGCAGATGGGGTAAATAATATTAATTTTCTTGGACAGTTCTTGTTTTTCTCTAAGTAATACTGATTTTAGGGATGCAATGGATTAGTGGTTAAGATGCCAATTCTCATGATCAGAAGATCAGAAAGTTGGCAGTTCAAGGCTTGAGTGTTGCATGATGGGATGATCTCCTGTCACTAGTCCCAGCTTCTGCCAACCTAGCAGTTCAAAAGTATGCAAATGTAAGTAGATAAATAGGTACCACTTCAGTGGGAAGGTAACAGCATTTGGTGCAGTCATGCTGGCCACATGACCACCAGAGTCGTCTTCGGACAACGCTGGCTCTTCAACTTAGTAATGGAGATGAGCACTGCCCCCGACAGTTGGTTACGACTAGACATTCATGTCAAGGGACTAGATTTACCTTTTTAATACTAATCTCATGTATTTTCGTCCCAGGCAGCAAATTGTATGGGGTCCTCATAGACTAATTCCCTTATGGTACATTCCCTTATAGGAGTTTGTGTGTAAGTGTGCATGTGTGTGAGGCAGACAGAGAGCATTTATTTTTATTTCTTTAATAATAAATAGCAGTACAGTAGTGCCTTCAGTTGGCTCATTCCCACTTAACATTTAAACCGGTTTGTGATTCTCTTTGCTCCATGTTGGTAAATAGATTCCAAAAGGTCCTTCATTCCCGCTATGAAAGTGGATCTTTTCATTATCCCCTTGTAATCATTTCTTTTTTGACACGATTGCCGTCCCCACTAGTTTGCGCCACTTCAAAATGCATGTCAATCATCTGTGCATCATCAGTGATGTAAGTAGCAGCCCAGGTCACCCAGCTTTGGAACTATATAAAATAAATTGATAGAAGATTCAATTCATTGGTTTTGCAACTACTTGAGGGGGGAATGGTGGATCAACCAAAAACTGAGGAGGGATGGTAAACAGCCCTCTGCTATTAGTCCCTCTCCTCCAGAATGATGTGATTCAGATCCATTGTTCCCACTTGTTGAACACACTCCAGAATCGATTCTTTCCAAAAGAACTGCTAGAAAACTAGTGTCTGGAAAAGCCTCGTTTTTTGTTTGCCTCACTTTATCACGACAGAAATTGATCAAAGTATGATCGGAACTAGTTTCAAATGGGAACGACAGTCATGTAAACCAATCAGCAATTTGCTTTAAATCATAGAGAGAACGAGCCCAGTGTCAGCCTCTTCTGGTTTTATCATCTTCTTGATGGCATAGGGAAGGGAAAGGTGTTATGTCTCTGGGAGGATGAAACTTTCTTAATATTCTGGTCATGAGGAGTTATGACAACTGTCGTGAAGATAGAGCATGCATCATTGACTGTGAGAAAATAAGCTCTTTCCAGTGCTTTTAAAAGTCAAAGCGGACAAATGCTGACTAGGCAAAAACTATGTGGTGGAGGGGAGATATGAACAGTTACTTAACTATCCTGACACTGAATCACAAAGGTCTGGAAAACTAAATTATAGGTTTAGGTTCATGACCATTTTTAAAAAATGGATCCCCCCTCCTCCTGCCATATACGAATGCTTTGAGACAGACTGGAAAATCGTCAGCATCCTATCTTAAAATCTAAGTAGTTTACTAATCAATATGATGCAGAAGACACTTCAAAGAATCGGGAAGTAGCTTTCTTACTATCAAGGAATCTTTTTGCCAACTTTCTAATCTATGCCTTGATAGGAGACACTTATTTTTCAAGGGCTTCCTTGAACTCTTTCCTTGATACCTTCAAAGGCAGATGATACTGGAGATGGCCAGTGGCTGCATGAGGAGAATTTTAATTTGATCCAACAAACCCGAAAGATTATGGCTATGTGTGTCTCCATCATCTCTAAAGGCTTAGTACAGAGACAAGTATCATGTGGTCCTCCAGATGTTGTTAGATGACACAGAATCAAGCAGCATGGCTGGTGGAAAAGAATGCTGGGATTTATAGTCCAAAAACATGGAGAGCCGTGTACTTCCCATCCTGGCTTCATGTCTCCCCACACACCCCACCCTAATAGTGCAGAGAAGCAATGTCCAGCGTTAACTGTACTCTGCTGATAAATATATTACTTTTTAATTACTGTTTCATAAAGTACACTTGAGAATTCATTTCATCCTGGCATTGTCCATCCTGATCCATTCTGTATAGGTTGAAGTGATTGGATTTAAAGGTGATCCAAACATACTTGGGTAGCATGTAGTGTAATTTCAAAATGAACTTCATGCTTGGAAGTACAATAAATCTCTCTTGTTAAGCAAGGTCATGGCCAATTCAAATCTGTCCGAGCTAACTGAATATTATAAGGATGGTGGATCTGTAAATTTGTTTTTGATATGATAAGGCTTCCTTTAAGTCAGTTGCCCATGGTAAATGTATCAGTGTTGCCTCATCTCTTAAACAGGTAAAGAAACATGACCTCGGCATTTAGTAGAGTTAGGTATCCATCCCAGCAAACAAACTTGGCGTGTCATCAGCAAGCAGCAAATTGTTATTTGTTATGTTTTTATTGTACTTTTACTGCCAGGGATGGAGAGGAGTGGTTGTGGGCTTTTCTGCCTTGTGCCAATATTTCTTGGTTGACTTTGAGTACCACTTTGACTTGGATGAATAGTATGCACCATTTGCTGCTCCATCTCAGGGATCAAGAAATCTTGGGCCAGCGCTGTGGGTTTTTATATTGTGTAAAACTGGGTTGGATTTCATGGAGACAAAGGCTGCATATGAGGCTTGTCAGACCAGATTTTTACCAGTAAGTGGCAGGTGCTACAAACCTCTTAACCAGTTCCCTTTGCACCAAGATTGCTCTAAATATTGCTGCAACTATTCTGAACACTCTCCCCCCCAATAACTAACTAGCAACAACAAACTGCTTGTATTAAATAGGCATTTGATAAGTATTAATCTAAACATATACTCTGGAATCACCTTTAATGGGAACAATGGATCATTAAATGAGCCTCAGCAGTTTTGTGCCACTCAATGGAGCATACAGCACTCATAAAAAAGGTAGCATGAAGAAGTAACAAACATCATCAAAAGCCAAAGAACAGTAAATCTCCAAGAAGAGATTAATTTTCTTAGACCCTAGCAAATTCGTTTAATAGGTTTCTGCAAAAGGTTTATGATTTTTCCTTCCTGGAAAAAACAAAAACCTTTGTCATTCCCAAACATGGCAATGATAATACTCTTGGAAGAACCTAACAGTTTTTGTCATTTAAACATCAGAATGCAAAGAGATTGACATCTCTCCTTGGTAGGTGCCTAAAAAAAAATCATAGGATAGTACAAATAAGAGAGAACCAGTATGGTGTAGTGGTTTGAGTGTTTGGCGTAGGACACTGGGAGATCAGGGTTTGAATGTCCACTCAGCCATGTAAAAAACCCATTCAGTCATGAAAACCCACTAAGTGACCTTGGGCAAATCACAGTCAGCCACTTCTGAACAAATTCTTCCAAGAAAGCCCCCTGATAATTTCACTTTAGGGTAGCCATAAATCAGAAATTACCTAAAGGTACACAATAACAAAAACAGCAACATTACAATAAAGCTGACTGGTGCGGGTTTTTATCTTGCAGTGGCACATTGCAGATGTCAAGAGCACATGGAACACAATCAATTATTTCAAGCAGAGGCTGGCACTCACCTAATTATATTATTATTTGATGCTGCAAGGAGTTTTGAACATCTTAAGGAAACCTCTTTCGTGCAGCTTCTGAGGGATATGAATTCTGGCATATTTTTCTCCAGGTGGCTATGATGCTCTCCGATATCCCTTTAGCTCACATCAAAACAAACAGCTTTTAGATCTCATTGCTTTGCAATGGGGTGAAACAGGGTGGCTGTCCCTTCTCCCCACTACTCTTTGCTTTATTGACTTGAGCCATTTACAAAGTCCATATGAAACGATTTTGGGATCTGAGGACTCCCAAGTGGATTTGGAGAAGAAGGAAATTTGTCCTCTTTGCATGTAGCTACACTGCAGAATTAAAGCAGTTTGACACCATTTAAACTGCCATGACTCTATCCTACAGAATGGTGGATTTGTAGTTTGGTGAGGCACCAGAGCTCTTTCCCAGCATTCTGTAAAATAAAGTCATGGCAGTTAAAAGTCGTGTCAAACTGCTTTAATTCTGCAGCGTGGATACATCTTTTGTGAATGATATAGGCTTTTACATCTCAGACCCTTATAGTGGTCTGCTGTTCAAGAGCTAAACATAGAATATAGCACAGAGACAGGGTTCAGAGTCAATTACAGCAAATCTAACACAGTGTCTGTGAATATTCCAAACTCACTCACTATTGGAGGCATAGTCTTGGCAGATCATGGATATAAGCAAATGAAGAGCACATGAAGGCCCCTGACCCTACACATAGCTATGAACGTATCAGGATATCTGAACATAAATGTTCCTGAAATGTGCCCCCTAAATTTAAATTGGACCACACAACTTCTGGTATCTTTCTCCTCCCAAAATCCTTATTCATTTCCAAATGATGATCCACATTTTATTTCCCACACAATTTTTCAAATCCATTCTAGGAACTGACTCGCTAAAATCGAGTAAGGAATATTCTAAGAAAAAGAGACAACCTAACTAAATTTATTTTTAACTTAATTGGTTGACCTATGTTTGAATATTAGCATTAACATTTAGAATTACGTTTATTAAGTTATGACTATATTAAATAAAAGACCATGCTAAAGAGCCATTTACATTTCCCAGCTACTTCTTTACCCAAAGCCTAGTTCTGTTAGGGTTTTTTAAAAACTGCTCTGTTTTTATTAGTCCTTCGGGGTTAGGGAATTATGATGTTCATGTCACAAGATTCAAACCATTTACTCAATAACAATTCCTATGGAATTAACTGTATTACATTTCCTCCAATTGTCCTGATTGGCAGGGACCGTTCCAATGAACTGTCTGTCAGGCCATTTTTTCACCTGCTTTTAAAATGTCCCAGCTTCTCTCTCTTCTTTCTGCTTTGTCCTAAGCTTACTTTAGTTGCTGTAAACTGAGTTCGAAGAGCAAAAGTACTTTGTGCTCAGTTAACTCAGGAGGGAGGAGAGGAGAAAATAGAGCAAAATCTCTCCTTGAAGGCATAGGCAAAGCAAACTGCTGCAGCCTCTTATAGTTTGTCTGCTCTTCCTCATTAATTATTTTTGCTAACTTCAGCATAGGTTGATGTTGCTTGGCCACTCATGTCCAGGTTTTCATCCGTGAAATGTTGGAGGATATGCTATTCTGGGTGCTTGAGTCTTAGCAACTGATTCTCTCTCACCACCACACTACAATGAAAGATCCATATTACTAAAAACAGACATTTCTTTACAGTTAAAAAAATCTGGGGTACTTCAGAAAGGGTACGGAGATGAGAACATTACAGCAGTAAAATACGTGGACATCCTCACTCTGCTTTTGGTTTATAGTTTAACTGTATGGTATAATACTGTTAAAACAGAAGCTTCTACCAATACACATAGCATTGGTATTGTATTTGCTCACAGCAGGTTCTGAATATAGTACAGTACATTTTAGTGTGATCTAGAAAGTTGCAGGAGGATTCCTCATAAGGGTATGGGCTTATTCCAAACCCAATATCAGCCTGATAATAATAAAACGTGGGCTATATATCCCACATTTTCCTGTTGTGAGGTTTGCAGAATCCTCCTCCGTGGCACATTGAGAATTTTCCTCTTATTATGACCTGCACACAGAAGAGCCCTATTGATTCTGGTATAATATGGGCAGCTCTTGTGGTTGCATGGTAACCTCGAACGCCAGAAGTCCCTTTTCAATATGGCAGCTCTTATGGTTGCTATAGTAACAGGTAGCCAGATGGAAATTCCTACAAGCTTTCAGTATCTCAAGGTCCCAATATCCAAGGCCACTTAGGTGCCAAAGAAGAGTGCTATTGTTAAACCCCATAGTAGATAAAGCAGCAAGTATAGGGAATGGACACATTTTAGATTATTCCTTCCCCTTGGCTGCTCTTTCAGTTGGACAGTCTGCTTGAGTGTCTAGTAGTGTTAATAGTTAATAGCTGCAAGATCCATTTCCTCACTATGACTACTAGGTTTTAGTATGAGATTCTCAGAACGGTCCTAGACATGTTTATGCAGAATTAAGCCCCCTTGAGTTCAATGGGACCCACTCTTCAATTAGTATGTTTAAGAATAGTACTGAGATTGTATTTAACAGTGGATCCTGTTTGTTTTTATACAGTCAAATCCTTGTAACTGACAATTTTATGTTTACAACTTTCAAAATCAGACTTACAAGTACAAAGAAACCACGTGTAACATATATTTCCAATATTGGATTATAGGTCTAGATTGAATAATATTGTATGTTTAATATATAGGAAAAAGTGGAACAATATCAAATTACTTATTCCTGAAAGACTTGTAAGTCTTTATGGAATGGGAAATTATGTGGTAAAAGATAAATTCTTACTACTTTTGGGGAGTTAAGTTTATTTTAACAGATATCAGATGGAAATGAAAAGAAAGGGAGATTAGTTGTCTTGTGTCTCATTATGTTTTATGTAATGTATGTCATTAATGTGTTTGTATTAGTGTATGTATAAGTTAAATGTCAATGTCTTTTTTCGATAATCTTATGTTTTTTTAATTCAATAAAAATTATTTAAAACAAACTAAAGATTCAATAAACAACATGCTGTCTATAACGGTAAAACAAATACAATCGATTTTAAGGCTGTATTGATATGTAATATTAGTTCAGTAGAACAATTAATGTTTATTTTGTTAGACCTGTCTCCATAGTGCCAAGTGCATCAGCTGCACACATGTGCTTCATTTTCCCCTCTCTGATGCACATAAGATAGGTAACTTTTAAGCCAAGTCCAACAGTCATTACATAACCGAAAGCATACCTATTTTCCTCCCCCCCCCCAAAAAAAAACCAGACCATATGAATGCTGCTATCAACCATAACATGGTACATTATCTTCATTTTCTATGCTGTGCTCACATTTCCCAAATAACCCAAAACTCATTTCTCCCAAGTTTTTTTTAAAAGCAACCTGAAATATTTTTAAAGACAGGATTCCTATAAAAGAAATAGTCTGAAAATGAAGCCTGTCTCTGAAACTCCACTTGCAGTCACAAAAATGTCCACTTCCACAAATGTTGTTGTTATGTTCCTTCAACAAATAATGTTGTTATGGCAACTCTAATGTAAATCTATCATGTGTTTTTCTTGGTAAGATTTGTTCAGAGGCAGTTTGCCATTGCATTATTCTGAGGCTGTGAGAGTGTGACTTGCCCAAAGTCACCCAGTGGGTTTCCATGGCTGAATGGGGATTCAAACTCCGGTCTCCAGAGTTCCAGTCCAACATCCAAACCACATCACATGCTGGCTCTCTACAAGTCCATAGGTCTACTTCTGGTTTAAAAAGTAGGCCTCCAGAAGTCTGGAATGGTTGATAATAGGAATCATAGATAGGAATAAATGGGTAATCCATAAAGTGGAAAAAAAGAAGGAAGAAGAAAGAAAATAAGGACCTGTATTGGGGTCGATGCTATGTAATAATGGCACTGATTTTGTTTATAAATGATCTGACAAACAGTGAGGCTTGCAAATACCAAATAATTCTAGGCAGTGAAAAGCCAAGCAAACTGCAACAAAACAGTCATGACAAATTGGCTAAATGGCTCATGAGGTTGCATGCAAGTGTAAAGAGATGCACACTGAAGAAAAGAATACTAATGCCACATCTACACTGATGTGATCTGAACTAATAGTGACTAACAAAAAGAGATCTTGGGGTCACAGCAGAGAGCTCATTGAGGATGTCAGCTCAGTGTATGACTGCTGTGAAAAAGACAAAATCCATTCTAGGCCTCATTAAGAAGAGAACTGAAAATAGAAGGGCCATTATCATAAATTACAGTGTCTATATTTAAATCTTTGGTGCAGACATTTTTGGAATCCTGTGTTCAATTCTGGTCACCCATCTCAAAAAGGCTGGAAAAGGTGAGAAATAATTCAGGGGTTGGAGCACTTTCCTTCAAAGGAAAAAGATGAAGGACTCTAATTTTGGGGGAAAGCCAAAAGTATATAATATGATTGAAGTCATTAAACCATGTATGAATGTTAAAAAGCAAATACATTTTTCTTCCACTCCCATCTAATGGAGTAGAAGGTTGTGTAATTCTGTATAAGTATAAAATTATGGCATTCATTGTCACAAGATGTGGTCATGGCTACCAACACAGATAGTTTTCAAGGCATGTAAGACAAATGAAGGATAAGTGTATCAATGGCTAATAATCACTATGCCTACATGGGATCTCCAGAGAGAGGGTTTCTCAGAAGGAGGTGGTTTGTCCAGATCACTTTCAGTCTGACTTCAGATCTGGTTATGAAATAGGGATTGTATGGTTACTTTAGTGGATGATCTGCACCAGAAACTGGGAAGCAGGGACATATCACATTGCTTCTACTGACTCACTCAGAGGTTTTCAGTACCCTCTATCACAGTTTCCTTTTGAGTCACACGTCTGGGCAGGGATCTCCTCTATAGTGACTCCAGTCTTTAGATTAGCCCAGTTTGGAATTTGGATTTGGAAAGCACCTATGATCTTGGAATGGAGCTCTCTGCTTCTGCTCTATTAGCTTAGGTTTTATAAGAACAACTCAGATGCTTTATTTTGGAGATAGTTCAAGTATTAGTCCAAAACTGATAAAGGGTAAAACTTGGAGTTAAGGCAGATGCCTCCCATTTAAAGCAGAAGTAAGTCTGTATCATCAAGTGGACAAAAGTTTAATCTGTACACATGGAAGCTATCTGCTGTACAGAAACAACAACAACGTTTCTATAGCTCTGACAAATGGACATGAATAACAACTTGATCCTGGACCTGTTTTGTTGCTGAAATGGATTCTGCTTGCACCACTCTTGCAGGGGGAAGTGAGGAAGAACTGGGTTGAGTAACTGTGGTTGCAAGTGCCTAGCGCATGGGTGGCATGCAACTTCCTGCTACTGAAATAATCACCTCTAAATACATGCTGATTTAATCCCAGCAAGCAGACCTCTTGGTCACAAGAAAAGGAGTTCCCTTTTGTTCCAGTATGTCACAGCAAAAAGGGAAACATAACAATCTGTGTGTATTCGTGTTTTTAGGAAATTCTAGCTTAGAAACCACTTACTTTGTGTCGCTTTGGTAATGTACAGTTGTGTACAGTAATTTGGCCAGTAAGTTAGCCCAAGGAAAATAACATGAGGTTTTATAGATCCACTCCAAGGAACGAGTTGGCTGATGTATAGTAGTATATCAGGTTGCAAGACAGACATCATACTGTATGCAGCTTTAAATCTGATGGGCAAGAAGTCACAATTTCTTCTTCTGCCTGTTTTTCTTCTCCCTTTGCATTTTTGCTTCTTCACTCCCAGTTAAAAATTGTGAACCCCAACCTGCTGTAATGGTATGCCATACAACAAGGGGGAGAATGCTAGTCCTTTGTTGACAAGTAAGAGAAGTTGTAACTTTTTCTTGATGCAGTGGTGGATGTAAATACACAGAGGAAATCTCTGGGTGTTGTTTAGTAACTGTAGCCCTTGGGGTCTGATTGATGATCATACTGCAGCTCAGAAAGAGTTGTTGCATTTATTCATTTGTTGGTTACATTTCTGTCTTTCCTTTGGTCCAGTGAACTCAAAACAGTGCACATGTCTTTCCTCCTCACTTTTACCATCACAAGGGCAACTGTGTGGTAGGTCAGGCTGCAAGCAAGTGACTGGCCCATCATCACTCAGTGAGTTTCCTGGTTGTTTTAGGACTTTAACCTGGATCTCCCAGTCAGACTTTCTAAGCATTACACAACGCTGGTTCTTACCACAATGGCTATATTAGAGGCCATTCAGAGGCAAAAGGGAGATGATGTAGCTTAAAACTCCTTACACATTTTAGGAATATTTGTTGGTGCTTAAAAAGGAGGAAAGAATGGGGAGAAAAATTGTGGTAGCCTCTTTAAGACTAACTGGTTCTTTATCTTTATAGTGGTCAGTTAGTGTTCATGTGTGAAAGCAATACATCTGCTTACCAAAAGTCAGTTTTCCAGAGAGTACAAAACTCTCTAAGAGCACTCCTTCTTTGTGCTGTGATGACGACTCTTGTATTAATGTACATAGTGTGCCATGAAGCCATTGTCTTTGGTCACACCTTTGCTAATGGATTGGAATTTGTTAATGTAATTCAATTCAGCAGTTTCTCCTTTTAATCTTCATTTGTAATTTTCCTTATTCAAGAACTGCAACCTGTAAATCCCTTATTGTGTGGCCAGGAAGACTGAAATGCACTGCAACTGGTGTTTGGGTACTACTGCTTCTAATATCAGATTTGTGTCCATTAATTCTCTTGTTTAGTGACTGTCCTGTTTATCCTATGTAGAGTGTAGTGGGGCATTGCTGGTATAGGAAGTCATATATCACAATGAAGGAAGAGCAAGTAAATGTACCTTTGGTGATGTGAGTGATGTTATTGGCACCAATATTATTGCCCCCACAGTAGATGTGGAGCCGGAGCTTGCATCTGAGTTTGTGGCAGGGGTTTGTTCCTGTATTACCATTCATGTTATTTATCCTGTTGTGAGTACTTGTTTAAAATTTGTAGGCTCTCCATAGGTCAATAAATGGCTGCCTCCCAGAGCTTGTGAGAGGGCTATTCTATTCTCCAGAACTGATTGTAGCTTGTTGATGATGTGTTTGAGAGGTCTCAGCTGGGGACTGTAGGTGACCACTAGGGTCTTCTATAATTTTGTGTTTTTGCCTGCCTTGTAGTAAATGCTTCCTGGGTATTAATCTTGCCTTGTCAATTTGTTTCTTCACCCTCACAGGGTATTGTAGAAATGCCTATTGTAAATCTTAAGAGTTTTGAATCTTTGCCTTGTCGGTCTCTAATCAAATTTAGTTGCATTGAAGGGCTTGGCTGTAAACGATTTGGTAGTGTGTTCTTGATGGAAACTGGAGACATGAAAGTACCATATATACTCAACTATAAGTCGACCTCATGTATAAATCAAGGGCAGGTTTTGGGACCAAATTATGAATTTTGATAAGGCCCACGGATAAGTCGAGGGTAAAACCTTGGGGCATGTAACAATGCAAAGTTTCTAGCAGAAAAGCAAAGGAAACCAATGCCAAAGCTTGCAAAATTTCAGCAAGTATAAGTGTTTGTGCTTATACTAAAGGCAGGATGGATGAGAGAATAGAGGGAGAGTCAGTGATTCCAGGACAGATTGCATTCTTACCTTTCACCAGGGAATGGTTGCTTTTTTTGGTAAGTGTTAAAGTATAATATTTACACTGACCTGTGGATACGTCAATTCAGGTTTTTTGGGTCAATTTTTTGACTAGAATTTCTAGACTTATACATTAGTATATACAGTATGTGTAGCAGTTAGTGGGTTTTTGATAGAGCATGATGCTTAGAATTCCACTGCATAGTTGCACAGTGCAAACATATGATGGCGAATGGAACGCACCGAGAAATTCCAAAAGAAAATCAGCATGTGATTTATAGACTATAGCAAAGCTTTTGACTGCATAGATCATGAAAGGCTATGGAACACCCTTAAAGACATGGAAGTGCCAACACATTTGATAGTCCTAATGAGGAATCTGTACTCGGGACAAGAGACCACTGTCAGAACAGAACATGGAGATACAGAATGGTTCCCAGTTGTCAAAAGCATCAGACAAGGCTGCATCTTATCATCCTACCTGTTCAACTTATATGCAGAACATATCATAAGAAAGACAGGCCTAGACACAGAAGGAGGAGGAGTGAAAATAGGAGGAAGAAATATCAACAATCTAAGACACACAGCCAACACCATAATACTAGCAGAAAACCTCCCAGACCTGGAGCAACTACTAAGGAAGATCAAGGAAGAAAGTGCAAAGGCAGGCTTACTGTTGAACATGAAGATAACAAAAATAATGGCCATGGAGAATTTACACAAATTCAACCTAAACAATGAGGAAATAAAAATAGTAAAAGAATTCTCATACTTGGGATCAAACATTGATAGAAAAGGGGACTGCAGCCAGGAAATCAGAAGACGATAAGGAATAGGGACAGTGGATATGAAGGAGCTAGAAAAGATGCTAAAATGCAAAGATATATAACTGAGCACAAAAGTTAGAATCCATATTTCTAGGTATGGATGTGAGAAGAAGGCAATTAAGAAAGAAGATAGGAAGAAAATTCATATGAGATGTGATGCTGGAGGAGAGTGCTCAGGGTTCTATGGATGGCCAAAAGGACAAACAAATGGGTCAGGCCAGAAATCTCCCTGGAAGTCAAGATAACAAAACTCAGGCTGTTGTACTTTGGGCACATCATGAGAAGATATGAATCACTGGGGGAAAAACCAATAATGACTGGAAAGCTGGAGGGAACTAGAAAGAAAGGAAGGGCACAGGCTAGATGAAGAGACTCTGTTAATAAGATCACAGGTGTGAGTTTGCAGGATCTAAGCAAAACAGTTGAGGACAGGGAGTCTCATCCCCAGGGTCGACATGAGGGCAGTTAACAACAAAACATCAACAGGTTGCACAGTGGTTTCAAGAAAGTGAATTTGTTGTGGTGCTTGTTACAGGCTCAGGTTAATAGTGGGCACTAGCATCACTAGGGTTGGTGTCTCCTGGTGTGTGTGTGTGGGGGGGTAAACTTCCTTGTCCTCTCCCCCCCTGGCCAGACACCATTGCAGCCGCCCCCCCCCCCCCCGGCTTTCTGAGTCCGACATCAGACTTGGAAGGAAGCTGCTGCCATCATCCTGGCCTTCTGAGGCAATCGCCATGCCAGACTCAGAAAGCAGCCCCCTCCCCTGGTGTAGCACCCCCCCAGGTGACACCCCCCCGGATGTCACCCAGTGTAGTTCAAACTCCCTGCACCCCTATAGTGATGCCACTGATGGTAGAGTGGAAGCTTTTAAAATTCTGGTGGACCTTCTTAAGCGGTTGCTTTCTATGTGGCCAAATTACAAAGATGTCATCAAGAAATCATAAATAGAGGAAAAGTTTTGAGGTGCAGATGCTTGGTGTTTAGTAGCACTATAAATAACAGTCGGTTTTGTTATTAGTGATTTGCTAGCTGAGAAGGATTGGATCTTTCCTACATTTTTACCACCACCACCACCAACAACAACAAAACAATTTTCTCCATAAATTCCTTCTTTTCAGAGGAAGTGTTGAGTCTTGCACTTTGTTACTTTTAGTCAGAAAACTGTTAGTACGTATAAGAACAGAAGGAGAGCCTTACTAGACTAGCCTAAAGGCCTATCCAGGCAAACATTCTGTTCACACAGTGGCCAAACAGTTATCTTTGGGGAATCTAAAAGGAGGACACAGTCCCTCTGTGGATCTACAGCCCTTCTCCAGATCGTTTCAGACAGATGTCTAAAATTCAGTGGTCTTCCAAATGAACGGTATAGTCAAGAGTGTTACTTCATTGTTTGTATAAATATGGCTTCTTGTAATGAATCAGCGTGGCATGGAGCATCAGATAATCTGACTGATGATGCTTGAATCTTCAGGCGTTTCTCAACTACTAACAAATTTTAAGGGGGTAAAAATCCCTAAAGAGGTTGGAAAGACATCCAGAGCAGCCCAGTAAGGATTGGGCACACTCAGTAGCCATGGCATCCTGGCTGTGGGAGGTATGGCCAAGTTCTAGCCTGCTTTTTTATGTGGACTGGTCAACGTGGCTAACAATAAAATGTATTATAAAATTAAATCAACATTATAATTGTTAGAGAGATTTTAAATTTAAAAATCCAGTTAAAGATGTAAAGAAGATTATGAAAATTTTCTAAAATGTAAATTAAAATATAAATCAGAATGCAGAGCAACAGAAAATAAAAATGAATACTACCCAGGCATATTTGAATGAAAATGTTCTGAACTGCTGGAGAAACAACACAACTAAAGTGGCTATATGGCTGTATGAAGGGAGTTCTAGATTAGCAATGTTAGGCACTAAGAAAACCTTCTCTTAAATTCCAAACAAATTCCTATTTGATGTTTCTGGGACAGAAAGTAGAGTCTCTTATGGTAGATTTCAAAATTCACAAAGGGAGGAGATCTTTAAGGTAACCTGGAGTAGCTATGTAGCTCCTCTTGTAGTGATTTAGAAATGATAGGGTTCATGATGTGGGTAAGTAATGGAGAGAAAGAGAGAGGCAGTTTTATATACCTTCGCCAATCACTTTGCAAACTATACTTGCTAAACTGATGATAGTGTTATGACTATTTACATCCCAAAAGATTCTGTTAACAATTTCCACAGAAATGCCAAAATGGTTTTATCTCTAGGGAAAAAAATCAGGACAGCTCAAAATCATTTGGGAGACATATCTCACTTCTCTAGAATAAATATGTAAAGTGATATGTCGGTGTTGCATAAAATGACTAAAGCAGAAGCGTTCTCTCTTGTAAAAACAAAAGCAAATAAAATATGTGCCTTTCCCTCTACGCAGCATCCACTCAGTCCTGTGTGGCCCTCTCTTTTTCTTCTATTGCTAACAGCTTTTAAGGACTAGAAAGGCTTGCAATGTAATGATCATGTCTATAAAATAATTCTCCCCCTTTCTTCTTGTCCTGTAGAATTCTATGAACCTGCCACCAGACAAAATGAAGCTATTGAGCCAGTATGACAATGAGAAGAAATGGGAGTTGATCTGTGACCAGGTAAGAGACCACAATGCTCTTTTTTGAATGATGTTACACAGAGCTTGGAAAAAATTACTTTTTTGGACTACAACTGCCAGACTCCTCCATCAAGCAGCCAGTAATAGCTGGAGGACTAGGAGTAGCATTCAGAAAGTAATTTTTCCAGGCTATGTTCCACAAGGCATATTTTGTAGGAGCTTCAAAGTCGCTTATTTCTGCAACAGTATTGCTAAAAGAATATGAAGTTGCTCTGGGCCATGATAATTTATGCCATAATAACTCTGTTAGTCTTTAAAATGGGGCAAGATTAATTGCTTCTACTGCTACAGATTAATACAGCTGATACTGTGGAAATTTAAATGATGTGTGCTTTCTAGAATATATATGTCTTTGGCAATCATTTTGCAGTAAAAAAAAGGATGTTATAAGTATATCTCGCTTCCCGCTGGCAAAATACAAGGGTATCTTGGGCCCCATTCACACTACGAAAATAATCCGGGTTGAATCCTTGCTGTTCACACATGCCCTGAATGCACTCAATGCACTTTTTTGGGAAGAGGCTGGCAAAAAACCCCACTTAACCCGGAATATTTGACACTGGGTTATTTTCTGACTTTTCCTGAAAGATTTGCATTGATTCGCATTGTTGGCAGTGTGAGCTTCCAAGTAGATTTTGATTGCTCTGTATCATTCAAAGGAATGGAAACGGCTCTATTTTATACTGAAACGATGGCATGTGGGAATAACACAGAGGTTACAATGACAAAATAACAAAAATATGAGTGTGAATTCCCCCTTGGTTCACCACTCTCGCTCAGTTCTTTTCACTAGGTTCACTTCCTTACAGATTGGCAGTTTTCTCTATGATCTAAGGATGCTGTTGGAAAAGGAAGAAGCCAGCGGGGTGTAGTGGTTTGAGCATTGGACCACAACTCTGAAGACCAGGCTTCAAATCCCCACTCAGCCATAGAAACCCTTGGGCAAGTCACACACTCTCACCCTCAGAGGCAGCCAAAGGCAAACCCCCTTTGTCTTAGGGTCACCATAAATCAGAAATGATTTGAAGGTACACAGCAGCAACAACAAGAAGAACAGGAAGAGTTTTAGCTCAGTGGTAGAGAGCCTGCTTTACATGCAAAAGGCACAAAGTTCACCCCTCAGCATCTTCAGATAAGACTCCTGTTTGAGAAAACTACTGCCTGGAAAGCTATTAAATGTAGACAATACTGAGCTAGATGGACTGATAGTCTACCTTAGTATAAGATACTTTCTATGTAAGCTAAAGATTAAGGTAATATTAACACCACAGCAGGATTTTGAACCACTAAAACTTTGCCACCACTATGCACACGTAAGAGTGATTTCCTCCTTCCTTTGCATATTATTAGAAATTTTATTTATTCAGTTTGTTAATAAAATATATTAGAACTCTTGATGATCACCCAGTGAGGCTGAAGGTAAAAAGTGTATTAAAATCTAGATAATTTGAACAGAGATAATCTACTTTCTATGTTTCTGTTCCAGATTTACAGTGTCTATTGCTATGGATCCCTTTGAGATCATAATCAGGGGAAATCCATGCTGCCACTTTACAACAGAATATAACAGCACACACATGCCTGACGCATTCCTATTACAACATAAATCCATCCCCCACTTCACTATCCTTTCCATTATCAGATTATTATTTTTTTAACTTAAAACTGACTTTCTTTTAAGGCATCAAATGAATTTTAAGTAAACCTTCAGGTAGTACTTTAAACAATAAAAAATAAAATAAAAAGCCATTTTAAAATCATAGAATCATAGAGTTGGAAGAGACCGCAAGGGCCATCCAGTCCAACCCCCTGCCATACAGGAAATCCAGATCAAAGCATCCCCGACAGATGGCCATCCAGCCTCCGTTTGAAGACCTCCAAGGAGGGAGACTCCACTACACTCCGAGGGAGTTTGTTTCACTGTCAAACAGCCCTTACTGTTAGGAAGTTCCTCCTAATGTTGAGGTGGAATCTCTTTTCCTGCAGCTTGCATCCACTGCTGTTAAGACATGTTAAGACATCCCATCTGTAGCATGTAGAAAAGCCAGAACTGGGCATCAGATCAGTATTTGATTTAGAGGCAGGTACACCTATAGTTTAACAGCACACAGCTAGGCTTATTATGTGCTAAAAAAAGAATAACCAACAACTTTATCAACACTTGTTCTTAGGTATGTGTGTAAGTAAACAGAAGGTAGTTCTTTTTTTAAAAAAGTCATTTAGAGAAGCATTACTTCTCCATAGCATATGTCCATATTTTTTCATCCCATCATCAACTCTGGCCAAGGAGGTTTTAAAAGTTCTGTGGCAGTACAAAAACTTGCCAAATTTGTTTGGTCTAGAAACTAAAAATGGGATATACACAGTTGCAAACAGACATCTTCTCTTTCAAATTGACTTTAGTAGTTTGGGGGCTAGAGGAAAGAAATTACAATCTGTCTTCAGCCTGACTGAAACAGGGCAGATAGTTATCCTCTCCCTTTCTGAGGATCCAGGAACGAGCTGTTCAGAGACAGGGTCATTTCTTAACACAAGCTGCTGGCAGAGATGCATGAGAAAATGTGGCACCCGTTCATGCTGTGAAACTATATATTTCTCAGTTAATAAAAGAACAGGCTTGTGAATGATGCTGAGAAGACAGAAAAAGGGGAGAGGAGTGACTCACTGTGGGCTGTGCAGATGTCTGCGTGGGATTCACCCCTTCACAGTTCTGCTAAGACAATTCTGCCATGGGGGATAGAGCGTCTGAAATAGAAACCCCTGGTGATTTCAGAAGTGTTTGCACAGTGAGTGGGCAGCGGAGACGGAGAAGGCAGGCCCATCCTAACTTCCCTGCTCAGGAGAAACAGGTCACAGGACCCTGGTGAATTGGGACCTGCCAGTGGTTGCTGTGATTCACCTCAAGTGCAAGCGGGTGACAAGCGAGGGAAGAAGTTGGTTTCTGCTTGTCGTGAATCACGTAGGAAGTGGCAGGCAATGTGTGTGGGAAACAGGAATGTCCTCCTTGCAGACTTCTGATTTGTGAAAATACAAATGTAGCACCACTGTATGTGTGAATGTATCTGTGGCAAAAAAGGAACTTGTGTGTGTGAGGCTGTTGGTGAAAGATTGGAAGTGCCCATGGAGAAGCAGTGGGGATACTTTCTGGCTCACAGAAAACAGGAGGAAAGAGCAAAAAGGCAGTTCTGCTATTGAGGCAAAGCACCAGCCTCAGGTGGGCTGTATCCACACTGCAGAAGTAATCTAGTTTGACACCACTTTAGCTACGTGGCTCAATGCTATGGGATCCTGGGTTTCTTGTGACACCAAAACTCTGACAGAGGGCTAAATGACTCACAAAACTACAGTTCCCAGGTTACCCTAGCATTGAGCCATAGCAGTTAAAGTGGTATCAGACTGGATTATTTCTGCAGTGCAAATGCAGTTGTGGTGGATTTGTGGTTTGGTGGAAATAAATTACAGAGAGGAAAACATTCAAGTCACACTCTAAGTTCAGTCCATTGAGAAACACTCCTTTATGAGCCTCACTGTGTAGACCAAAACTGGGAATCCTTTGAGCTATCAGACGTTTGGGGCTTCAGCTGCAATGGCCAGTGGTATAGCACTGAGGGAGTTACATTCAAGATGCCTGGAGGGCAAAAAGTTCACTCAGGGTGACCAGAAGTCATAACCCAAAAGGAGGACAAGACACCGCCAAATGTAAAAAATAAATGAATAAAAATGTAGGGCATTACAAAGTGAAAGCTAAACACACATAACTGTGAATTAATGCTTTTTAGTCATGGTCAGAATGGCTTTGAAATTCCTGCTGGAGAGAAGGTTGACGTGTAGGACATGTTCTGAAAAGGATGATATCTGGTCATCCTACACTGGTGTAGGCCAGTGCTACTCAAAGAGATGGTCCGTGGACTGTGCTTGTCCACTAGCTATTGGCTGCTGGTCTGCAGCAAGCTTCTATGAAAGAAAGAAATAGTTGGTAGTTAATGGGCACAAATATGGTGCTGGTCCCTGACCCATTGGCAGAGTGGACCCCTGAAAATTCCTCACATCAGATAACTTAAGAAGCCTCCTTCCTAGGCCCAGAATGTCAAAGTTGAGGGGAAATATCCATCATCCTTCATCAATTTAATGCCACCCAATGTTACTTTATCATTTTCTAGTATAAAAGTTCTTTCAGATTGTGAAACCTGCACTATAGTTGGCCCATCTTATCCATGGATTTTTTAATCCATGGATTCAAGCATCCACGTCTTGAAAATATTTTTTAAAAGTATAAATTCCAAAATAGCAAACTTTGATTTTCCATTGCATACAAGGGGCACCATTTTGCTATGCCATTATATTTAATGGGACTTGAGCATCCACGGATTTTGGTATCCATAGAGGTCCTGGAACCAAGCCCCAGCAGATAACAAGGATCCACTGTATTTTAGTTCCATATACATAAAGTGTGAGGGACAATTCTAGTACATTTGACACTGGGCAGCAGATTTGAATTTGACTGGGGGCAAGAATGTTGTCTAGGTCGGGGCTGCCTACTGGCATGTCCACCATTTGGCTGCCTCTGCTTGGGGTGAGACAAATGGGCCAGGGCCAGAGTGTCATTGCTATCATTGTCACTATAGCTGGCCCACTGTTGTTACCACAACAGAGGCCTCTTGAATTGCACCCAATCATGTCCAGACCTAGTTGGGTCCATGCTGCAAAGGCAACAAGGAAACCGCTGGTTTCTAGGTTAGGGCTGTCTAAAGTAGCTGCTGCCACCTATTGACTCCATTTTGAATGACTGCTCTAGCTCTCTGTTGGCTTTTTCCTCTTTCCTCTCATTTTCCACCTCAAAAAGATGTTAGATATTGCAGACAACAGAGCTCGAAAAGATTGTTTTATGATAGCTGTCTAACAGAGAAGGCTAAATGTCTCACAGAACTACAATTCCCAGGATACTCTAGCACTGAGCCAGCAGTTTCAACCTGGATTATTCCTGCAGCGTGTTTGGACCTATGTCACACTGAGACTTAGTTAAGAGCACCCAAACTATGGAGCTAAGCTCTCCAAAACAAATGACCAAAACCTAAAACTGCAGACCAAATGACATCTTTTTGTTTTGTTGGGAATGAAGCTTATATGATGAAACTTATGTATAATATCTTTTGAAGGGATGTACATAGTGCTTGTAACACTAGTTGTAAGACTAGTTTTCTAGTCTGTTATCTTGAATGAACATGTAACTTGTTTTCAAGTTAGGTACAACCCACCTACATTTAGGACCATGGGGTGAAACAGACCGCCCTGAAGGGGTGGCTTGAAGCTGCCCCTGAGAAAGCGAGGTTGGGACCACAGCAACTACACGCCATGGCTCCAATCCAGCTTTTTGCCAGCACAAAAAGAAGCAAATTGCCACTCCTTTTTGAGCCAGCAAAAAGCTGACTTTTCCCTCCCTGCAGTGGCTTTATGGCGCTCCTGTGATATGCAGCATGTAAATGCCGCCCCACCGGATCACCCTGAAGCTGGCCCACGGTTGGATGGGCAGGTGGCATGATGCCAGCACTCTGAAGCCGCCCAGAAACTGGCGCAAAGGGGTGGCCTGTTTCGCCCTTTCACCTCTTGCTTTTAGAAATAGAAATCTGATTTTATTTGTTAACTGCCTCAGAGATCTATAATTCTCAATAGTTCTCTGTAGGATAACTGACTCATGTTGTTTTGCTGCCTAAGTCAGAGTAGCAACTGGCAACAGGTCAAAAATATCTACCATGGGAATGCCATATGGACAGGTTTGCGATCCACATGTTCAACTGTCTGGGGATCGCCACATCTCATATTATTCAGTGTCAGCATGTACATGTGGGCACATTGATATAGATACATGCACATAACTGCCCACTGAATTCTATGCAACTTGAGCGCCCCCCCCCCCCCCCCCCCCGGGCACCTAAACCCCCATAGATGGGAAGGGTCCATTGTAATACCAAGGCTAAGTTATTTTACATTTGAGGCAGTAGAGCACATGTTCACTTTTTCCCATTCCTGGTAGTAAAAATATAATGCAATAAATTAAAGAAGTAACAGTTTCCAGATCTGTTACACCATCCACAGTCAACTGGCCTACTCTAGCTAATGATAGTGCTGTCCCTCCTCGGAACAATTAAAAGAGTTTCAAGACTGTAGTGTGTAGTACATCATTTTAGGGTGGTGCTAAAAAGTGTATGTCCTACCATGGGATGAGTCTTTAAAACTATAGCAGCCACACCAGATTCTTACCTCACGGTTCAAAAAATAAACAAGGTTGGGAGCTCCATAGGCAATACATAATTGCTCTTGAGAAACATTATGTCACATTTAGGCAAGTATGGTGTAACCTGGTTGTCAGGAGAGGAAGAAATACAGGAAATTTTCAGTTGTGTGTTTTAGCATTTCCCAACCTGGTGTTCTCTAGATGTGTTGGATTTCAGTTACCAGCTTTCCCAAGCAGGATGACTTCGTAATCCTGGGTGGAACTCTTAGTTAATATATCTCAAGGAGAGCACACTTGGGAATCTGCTTTGGATGTGTATGAAGAAGATACTCTGAAACCTTACCCATTTCCTGATTTCTGCAGCAGCAATAAATGATATATATGTAGTCAAAATTTATTTAGGGCACATTTACAAATATTTCGGGATTTTTAAAAACATTATTTGCAGAAGGAAATAATTTGGGGGAGAGATGTTGGGGGGGGGTGTCTCTGACTGGAATGCATGATTTGTACCTGTCTTGGAGTATCTTTTGTATACAAAATGTTTCAAGTTCATCCCAGCATCTCCTGGTTGGGCTGGGAAATAATCATGCCCAAAAGCTTGGAGAATCTTTGCCAGTCAGGGTAGACAATACTGGGCTAGAGTAGAGGAACTAGTGGTCTGAAAGAATGTAAGGTGACTTTCTGTGGTTCTAATTCTGAGATGAAGACACATACAATTGGGCCACCATGAATTCACCCATCCACTGTTTGAAAATGTTTTTTAAAAATATAAATTCCAATAAGCAAACCTTGACTTTGCCATTTTATACTTAGGACACCATTTCACTACACCATTGTATTTAATGGGACTTGACATCCATTGGTTTTGGTATCCAAGGGGGATCCTGGAACCTAACCACAGCGGATACTAAGAGCCCACTGTATGTATAATAGATGAAATGCAGAGTCTGGACTGAAACATGGCAGTATGAACAGTAGCATCTTTGGTGTATTGGGTTATTCCTTTCTCATTGCATTCTTCTTCATTAAGCTCAGCCTGGTTAGTAAGTGCCTAAGAACTGCCATATGCTAATGTTTGAGCCCAGAAATCCAGAAACAGCTGCAGTGTTTGGCTAGAGATACCTGATACTGGAAGTTGTCTGTTGGCATCTTCTGCCGGTACAGATATGTGACAGAACTAGTCTCTTGCATACATGTTCTCGTGCTTCTTTCTTCAGACTACAATTTCAAATACGTAATGCTATTTTTTCTACTATCTTTTTTATATCCACCTCCAGGAAAGGTTCCAAGTGAAAAACCCACCTTCTGCTTATATCCAGAAACTGAAGGGCTATCTGGACTCCGGTGGATTCAGTGGAAAGGTGACTGATAGCTGGTTAATGTAACCATAAGCATATTGTACTTTCTTCCTTGGTTTTCCATTGCTTTTCATCCCACCCCACTCTTTTGGTAATGTGATATTCTCTTTTCTTTCTCTCTATTGCACTTTCTTCACCTAGCACCGATTTCCTCTTTTCTGTCAGAAAAAAAAATACATATGCAGTTGGAGTCAATTCACATGACTGTTGCTTTTTTCTTGCCTCAAATGCTCTGAAGCCAAAATGGTTATTTTGCATGCTGTCATTGGTTTCCCATTTTGGGGAGATTTGCATTGGAAAGCTGCTATTTTTGTATACCTCTGTGCCGTTCACAAAAAAAAAAAAATGGATTGCAAAAATGTGCTTTCTTGTCTGAGCTGAAAACCCTGGCATGCCATTAGTACACAGCTCAGGCAGGCCGAATGCAAAGTAACTAGCCATGCCTGCATTAGCTGGTGCTTCTAATCTCTTAATATGTGCAAATGTGTCTAATTTGCCTCATTTACTAAATAGGCATGTCAAAAGGAGCTAAATTTGAATTTGAGTGGTAATATATACCCCATGTTTGAATACCATAACATGCATGTAGTACCATCAGATATGAAAGGCATGGATGCTCTCAGGTGGTTTATCCCTACAAGCAATATAACAACGTCCAAAGTAAAAATTAGATTTCTTAAATATGAGCCCATGATATTTATTTAAGCAACTTCATTTATTTGTTTCCACTTTCTGTGTCTGCTAATATGTTGGCCCACACCATCAATAATAAGCCATATGCCTGTAATAAATGGAAAATTGCAGTTGGGAAAGGATGAAGTCTTTACTTCAGTGTACGTTGCAAGGAAATGCACACATGATATTCTCAGTGCTCAAGTTGGGGCAAGTCTGCATCAGGTGACACCCGGTTGGGGTGTGTGTGACACTATTGCTCCCGAAACATTTGCCAAAAAGGGCTGTTGTGTTCACCTGTGACCCTTTGAAAGATGGTGTGAATGGGACATGGTTCAGTGGGAGGAAAAAGGAGAGAACCTAGGTGGTTTTTTTAAAATTAAATTTTAAAAATTAAAAAGAACTATTCTTTTAAAAAATTCTTTTTAAAAAATCACATCCTACCACATGTTCACTTTAACCATATGAAACTATCTATGTGTAAATACATTCAGGCTATGCATATGATATTGTAATTTAAAGGTACAGTAAAACTAAGATCATACGCCTTGGCAGGTTTCATTTTTATTGATTTGATCATTTGTATGTACAGTGCTGTGTACGTTTACAGCGCTATAAAAATAAACTATAATGATAATAATAATAATAACTATTACCATTACATTCAGTGACTTATGGGAAATACAATTTATGAGTAATACAGTGCGCCCTTTTTTTACGCGGGGATCTGTTCTGGGGGCTCCCGTCGCGTAAAAAAACCACGTATGCTTGAGCTCCATTGAAAGTAATGGGGCTCGTGCATGCGACGGTGGCACAGCAGCACACGCGCGCCTTGGGCATGCACCCCATTCATCTAAATGGGATGCACCACCTCTTGCAACCCGCGCACTCCCGCACAACTCCCTTACATCTTCTAGTGTATGCTGAAAGCTGCGTATAGTGCATCCACGTATAAGGTGGGCACACTGTATTAGTACAAAAAACAAATATTGCATGGGAGGAGGTCAGTGGGGACTGGTGACACCTTGAGTTACCACAGGTGATGCCAACCTTAATGATGCCACTGTCCGTGCTTTATATGTTTTCCAGCCCAAATGTTGCTGGGAAATCCACATTCAGAAAATAATGTATGTGTTGAACATAGCCCAAATAAGAATTTTGGAAAGAACTGTACTTTGTATGCAAGTTTGACTTTTGGTATGTGTGTGTTTTTCTTTCTTCATCCAGTTCAAGAGGCGGGTTCAAGAGTCCACCCAAGTTCTTCGGGAGCTAGAGATATCTCTGAGAACAAATTATATTGGGTTAGTACCAATGCCCAATGCTGCTGTTGCTTGCTTATTGGTTAGGAGTCCTCCCATGGGCCAGTCCTCCCTTTGTGAAATTAGAATAATGCTTTAAAAGGAGGAAGGGGGGAGGAATGTAGCAGCACCTGTAAGACTAACTGGTTTATATTTTAGCTTGAGCTTTCACTTCTTCAGATGCAGTACAGAGTGATGCTTTTATCCCTCGTCTGGTTTGGGAAAACCTGAGAGCACTAGTGATCATCTTGATTGCCTTCTACCCAGAGCTTGGAAAAGTTCCCTCTTTTTTGGCACTACAGATTTCAGAATCCCCCAGCCAACATGACCAATGAAAGTTGTATTTGTTGTGCACAGGGACAGTCATGTTTTGTCCTTGGGTATTTTTCCTGCTGTACTCTTTCTGCAAGTGCCATGAAGACAAATTGAGAGAAGGGAGTTGTTGCAGAAAACCAAAAGAAGGGATGCTGCAATCCACATTCCAGGCTTCTGGGATAAAGAGGAATTGGGTTCCTCTTTCCACAAGTTTTATAAGAAGTGAAAGAAGTGAGCAGCAGGTATCAAAACAGGGGTGAGGAAACCCCCAAACCTCATACCCCCATGATTCAAAAGAAAATTGTTCTCTTTCAGAGAACTTACAACTAGCCTGTGTGTATTTGTGCCTTCAAGTTGCCTGTCAATTTACAGTGATCCCATGAATTTTTCAGGGTTTTCTTAGGCAAGGAATACGCATGAGGAGGTTTTGCCAGTTCTTTTCTCTAAAAAATAGTCAACAGGATTGGCAGTTTTCCATCCAAGTACTAACTGAGGTGGACCCTGCCTATCTTCCAAGATGAAAGGTGACATGGTGCTTTTAGGATATTTAAGCCAATGACTAGCCTACCACACTTGGATTTTTTTTTTTCTGTCTCAAACTGTACTGCCCATGACAGCCTTCTTTAACTGGGTGGTGCTCTATGGATGTGTTGGACTACAACTAACATCACCCCATCACCTTTTTATCATTTTATCTCATGGAAGAGCTCTCCCTGAGAGCTTGGAAAGCTGCTGTCAGCCAGAACAGATAATATTAGGATAGGACCAGAACTTGGAATTGTTAAGTAAAATGGCCAGCATGTTCATATTAGTCATTTTGTGAAAATTATCATAAAATCTTCTTGTTAGAACAATGAATTGCAATTGTGACATTTTTTATAAAGAAATTGACAAAATTTTCCCCATGACCCTTGAACAATGACATTGGGATATATAAAGTAAACCTTGCCCATTTTCCCCAACATTAACAGTATAGCTGAAGAAGGGGTGCCAATGCTGTTGCTGTTCACTACATTCCTCTCCACAAATTAAAATGTTAATTGTAGCATGTTGCTTCCAAGTGACATGTAAGACACTTCAATCTGTTTCTAAGATCTTGAACAACTGAACAAGAGAGGAACAAGAGAGGTTAACACTGTCCACACCTACTGACCCAAGTCTCTTGTGTGGTGATACACAGTCAATGGGCTCTTGAACAACTTCTTCCCCAGTGTCATCAGCACCAGAGGTGATGGCCAAATCTACTACCACTTATGCCATTTGTTCCCTCTGAAAACATTTTGGCATTGTAATGATGAAGAGGGAGGTCAAGTAAAGAGATAACCTTGATTTGGCCCTCTGTTGCTGTTCAGATGTTAGTATGGATGATCAGTGGGTTCTTTGCCTGTGTCTTGAGGTAAGCATGTAAGTATATATCAAAAGCCTTTGCTAAAGCATGTGAGGTGTTTTACACCAGGTAATAGCAATGGAGAAATTACTGAATTACAAATTCTCTCTGAAACAGGCTTGTGAAGAGTTTTGTAGACTTCTTGCCTCCAAAAAGACAATGAGTATTATCCTCATTGAGTTTTTCTCAGTTTGCAATAAAATCACTCTATGCAAAACTGATAACTTTTCCCTTGATGAAGAAAAGCACAGACACACTCATAGCAAGCACAAAAGGGCTGACTAGCCAAAGAGAGACAGACTAGTGTTCCCAGTTTTTGAAAGTCTGTGAAGCAAGGAGCAGCTCTCCTAGGTATCTGTGCAATTTTCACAAAAGTCACTGTCACAGATGTATAAACCTTTCCAAGTAGGTTTGCCAGATTCAAAACTGAAGGCACTTTCTGGACTTTTAATGGTTGTGTTGAAGAGAAAATGTTAGTATGTGTTCATAGAGTTGGAAGAGACACAAGGGCCATCCAGTCCAACCCCCTGCTATGCAGGAAATCACAATCAAAGCATCTCCGACAGATGGATGGTGTTGTTTGCTGTGCGACCAAGTAACAAGTTACACTTGCTGAAATTCCCTCTTCAGCATAAAAATTAAAGCCACAGGAAAACATTTCCAGTTTTACTCCCAAGGCTGACACAAAATATCTCATTGTCTTGTAGGCAAGGAGAACCCTCCCCCCTCCCTGCAGTTTCTCATATGAGAATGAGACAGGCATGGCTTCACATCCCTAGGAAAAAGAGAGTTCATTTGTCTTCTCCTTGTGACATTGCTTGCACATAGGATTGTGCTGTAATAGTCCTTTTTGTACAGGTGGGAGGGTAGCCACCAAACATTATAACAGTGGGATCTTTAGGACCAAGCCTATGGTTTAGGCTTGTATATGCTTCTTCCCCATCTAGCCCCTGCTAGAAGTCTATCTTTCTTCTGTCATAAAATGCTTTTTTTGTAACAAATATATTAAAAAAAGGGGGGGGGGGGGGACAAGACAAAAGGAAGCAGAATAAGTGTATACCTTGTTACCTTGCCATTACCTTCAATCAGAGCGGGAATCAGAAGTCTATTAAGCAATAGCAAGTACATTTCTATGATATACTAAGTAGTTTACAAAGTGCAGGCTAATTGCCCCAACAAGCTAGGTACTCATTTTAGTAACCTATGGAAGGATGCCAGGCTGAGTCAATCCAGAGCTCCAGCGGATATTGAACTCACACATTTGTGGTTTTGTGAGTGAGTGGCTGCAGTACAGGCATTTAACCACTGTTGGTTAATATTATATGAAATGTTAACTGTTCATGTGAATGTGGCTTAGGTTGGTTAACTTCCCTGCTTCCTTTGTCAATGGTGGAGCCATGCCCCCACCACCCAGGCACCCTTTTTTGTGCCCTTTTGAGAAAAAATTGAGGTTTGTGGCAAAGGTCTGGGTCCTCTACTGAGAAGATGACCCTAGCATGTTGGAAGCAGCAGTCGACACCATTGACGACAGTGATGCATGCAGGCTAATTAACAGCTTAGATGGTGAAGCATTTATCTCCCTGGATTGATTGCCTGCCAAGCAAGTCAGAACATAAAAGGGAACAGTAGAAGCCAGCATGAGCAAGACGTGTCAGCGTTTTGTGACAAAATGTATTGTCGTGCCTGATGCAGTACAAAAGAAGAAGCAATTGTACATACGAGGATGCCACAGTGCCTGTGCTCCTGGAAATGTGTCGCAGACCTATGATAAGAGAATCAAGTCATTTTCACCTCACTGAATGTATTTTTGCATTGGGCCAATTCATGTAATTTGCATGTGCTCCTTACATTGGTCAGAATATACATTTAGACTTTAAAATATTTCTCTTCCATTTTCTGTTCCACACTGACAACATTCACAAATAAAAGATTCCTATATAAATGGGTATATTCTGTATCCCCTGTGAAAAATCTGTAGAACATGACCGTCTGCTTCCAAAACATTCAATTATTCTCATAGTGGATGTGGTCACTGGGTTATATCCAGATTTATTTAGTCAGAGTAGATCCATTTAAATTAGGAAATAGATTAGGAGAGAGACATTGTGATGTAATGGTTAGAGCAGGTGATAGGGATTATGTTGAACTGCAATTCCAGCATCCCTTACCATGGCTGTGCTGGTGATGGCTGTTGGGAGTTGTAGTTCAACATCTGGAAGAATAGAAAACCCTGAGATTTGGAGTGGAACGTTTGAAATCCAGGTTCAAGTCTCCAGTGACTCATTAAACTTGCAAAGTTGTTGTGCGGATCAGATGAGGAGGAGAGCTACTTGCACCCCCTTGGTTTCATTGGAGGAAAGGTGGGATATAAACATAACTAACAAAACAATGGAGCTTATATTACTAATGACTTGGTTAAGTGCTATTGATTTCAATGTGTCTACTTTAAGAATGTCTAAGTCTGGATCTAACTCAATGCATTGCTTTAACACAGTACACACCATCTCCCTGGCCATTCAAAGCACATGGGTGGATTTTTTTCCAATTATGTTCCATAAAGTAGAAGTGTTTACATGGGGAGATACTCCTGCTGTCACTTTAAAGGCATAGCCACAAAGCTCACAATGTTCCACCTGTAGCCATTTTGAAGTTGTTCCCTGCATGGCAATCCTCAGTTGTATGAATGTGTTTCTAAAAAGAAGTTGCAGTCATCAGTTTCCCAATCTGAATTGAGCCCCTCACATCAGGTGGAGAGGACCATGAACCATTTCCCCACCACTGCTGCACTCTCATTCTGGATTGGTCCATGTGTCTCCTTTTTATCTGGGGAATAGGAGAGGGGGAATCTTCTATCCATACCAATGTAAATTTTTATTTTTAGTGCAGGTAGCATGTGTGGAGGGCCCAGTCCAGATTGAGATGGGAGCTGAGGGCTAAGGTTTAAAACTTCCCATACTCTACTCTGGCATGTTATTTTAAAGAAGCCACTTTTTGCTAATTGTGTGATTGGGGTCAATTCTATGTTGGCCCTTAGAGAATTCAGTCCCTGTCCAGGTTGGGTTTTTTTTTTAACCTTTTAGGGAATATGTGTCTCATTAGCTCCAATCACCATAACCAATAGTAAGAAATGAAAACAGCTGTGGTCCAGCAGCATCTGGAGAAATGTACCTTTCCTAGTTCTGAGCTAGTGGAAAGGATCACCACTGTATGAAATCTGGGCAAAGTGTTCATATAGGAAATTGGCTACTAATCTACTTACACCCAAAGTAATTACATGTCTTGATGAACATAAAAGAAAGAAGAAAATAAAGAACTTATTTGCACAACAACTACAATCCACTGTGCTCCAGCAGTAGAACTGGATTTTCTTGTAGCATAATTTGTGTCCCCTTTCCTGTAGAATTTCAAGCGGCAGCCGGTTTATATCCCTGATTATTTTTCACGCTAGGGATGGCCATGCTTAAGGAATGGGTGAAATTCACCCAGATGGCCTTATTCATGATTCACGGTATAAAAAAGATTTCATGGGGAAAATTGACCGTGAATATCACTGAGTATAATTTGGGGGATGGGGGTGGGAGCGGAGAGGGCCATGCTAGCATGGTGTAATAGAAAGTATCAGAGACCTGGGATGGAGTTCAAAAATCCCACCTCAGTTTAGCAACTCATGGAGTGACTTTGGGGTGCATCCAAGTCTCTTAGCACTGCTAAATCATACATTTGGGGTGAGTGGGTCAGAAAGCTTGTGAAGTAACTTCAACTCCTGCCTCCATATACATACATAAATCTTTTGGAAACATCAGAAACCAGAAAGGGTGACTGACTAATGGACTAAATGTATTGGGTATTACAAAAAGACCCTATGTATACAGTTCCTTCCCCCAGACAAGCAAAGGAGGCACTGCCTTGAAATTCAGCACAATATATTTATTAACAGGACTACCAATATGTAATGAGGTAGAAGCTGTTTGAACATTCTCCTTACATCAAGCATATCCTGAACAAGTAAAGCTACTGATCCAAGTAGCATTGTGGGGTCAGGGTGGGAATCCAGATGTTACTGGATTGCAAGTCTCAGCAGCCCTAGCCAAAATACCCAGTGAGGAGGAATGGCTGGAAGTTACAGTCCAACATCTGTGGGGCTGCATGATTCTCACCTGTGATCTAGACTAGGGAACAAGGAAGTGTGGTTCATGTGCCATTTGTAGGCCCAAGCTCCTTAAAACATGTTTGGGGGGAAATCAATTTGTTCCCCAAACACCATGCTTTAAGGTCCCTGACCATCAGGAAGTGACCCAGGGGTTGACTTCCTGTCACTGTTTGGCTTAAAACAGATCAGAGAAGAAGAAGAAAGGATCCCATGCCTTTAAAGGGCATTTGGAGGCAAAACTATTAATAGAATCATAGAATTGTAGAGTTGGAAGAAACCACAAGGGCCATCCAGTCCAACCCCTGCCATGCAAGAACTCTCAATCAAAGCATCTCTGACAGATGATCATCCAACCTCTGTTTAAAGACCTCCAAGGAAGGAGACTCCACTAAACTCTGAGGGAGTTTGTTCCACTGTCGAACAGCCCTTACTGTCAGGAAGTTCCTCCTAATATTGAGGTGGAATCTCTTTTCCTGGAGCTTGCATCCATTGCTCCGGGTCCTATTCTCTGGAGCAGCAGAAAACAAGCTTGCTCCCTCCTCAATATGACATCCCTTCAAATATTTAAACAGGGCTAACATATCACCTCTTAACTTTCTTTTCTCCAGGCTAAACATCCCCAGCTCCCTAAGTTGTTCCTCATAGGACATGGTTTCCAGACACTTCACCATTTTAGTCACCCTCCTTTGGACACACTCCAGTTTCTCAATGTCCTTTTTGAACTGTGGTGCCCAGAACTGGACACAGTATTCCAGTTGGTGCCTGACCAAAGCAGAATAGAGTGGCACTATTACTTCCCTTGATCTAGACACTATACTTTTATTGATGCAGCCTATTTTTGAAAATGCTTTTTAGGGGTACAGTGGGAGGATGTGGGCCTGCAGTGTTTCTCCGGGGGGGGGCAATGTGATCCCTGACCCCCAACAGTTACCCAAATTTGCCATAGATTAACTTTCATCCATGTAAATTGTTCTATCTGGAAAAGGAATTTTGGTTGGTATGGGGGAGAATTCCAACAGATGATATCAACCCCACTCTAAACTCCACTCAATTCAATGAAATTTACTTCCAAGGAAACAGTAGATAGGATTGCAGCCTTAGCATCCTTTTCAGGAAGATGGTTGAGCACTGTATATACTAAAACTGGTATAAAATGATTAGTTTTATTAAACAGCTATTTAAAAAACCGAAAAATGACTGTCTAGAATATATTATTGTGGGAAACATATGAGAAATTACTAAGAATGGCATTCTGGAGGAAGATAAGACAAAACTGGGAAAAAGCAGGTGTGTTACTTACCTTATATTTCATTGAGACAGGAAATTTCATTTCCTCCTCCCTTCCACTTTTCCAGTTGGGTCCAGGAATTCCTGAATGAAGAAAACAAGGGCCTTGATGTGTTGGTGGACTACCTTGCCTTTGCCCAGTGCTCTGTCACGTAAGTCACTACTATTTGTTGGCTAGAAGCGGATGGATAAATGAGGATTAAAGGGAAATTGTGAGCTTCAGTTCTTCTCCACTGTTGTGGACCCTGATCCAGCAGAGAATTCCAGTATATATCCAGTATTATATGTATACAATAGGCTAGGATTCAACATGCTGATTTATCACAGTACCCTGTACTCATCAAGAGATACTGAATGGATGAATAACTTTAATTTAATGCAGAATGCATTGAGAGATTCCTCAATTAACCAAAGTGGTTTGCCATGTAGCATTTCAAGGAAAGTCTGTTCTAGAAGAGGAGAGAGGTCTAAAGCCCCCTTGGACTCATAGAGCCAATTTTCTCTCAATTCTTTGAATCTTGGCCATGCATTTCATGTTATATATGGACAGATGACAAACCGAAAGCTCCAGTTTGTGAAATATGCCCCCTATTTCATGATCCTTCTCCTTCCCTCTGTTAAATCACTCCCTTGACACTTGATTTGGGCCAGAGCATCTGTGGACCCCCTCTAAGATGGTCAGCTGACATTAAATAATTACCAAGCATGGATATAAGTCCTCCAAGTCACAGTACCTACAATCAGTGACATGAAGAAGGTGGATGTTGTTTGGCCTAATTTGTGTTTTATGCTTGAAAACAAGTTTCATACCACACAGAAATTGTCCTATGATGTCATCATTCAAGGCACAAAGCAGATTCTAGACAACTGCTCTCAGTCCTTTATGTCTAGGTTTCCACTTACCTTTCTGTGCCTGGTGTGACAGGACAAAAAATAATTACCATCACCATGTAACATAAGTGAGTTGATGCAATTTTCATAAATAAAGTGGACTGCAGTCCTTGCTGCAAGACATTTTCCTGACTTGAAGACAGATTTTTGTAGAGTTCTGCTCAAATGTTCGCCATCTCCTTTAACCCTGCAAAACTAGGAGTAGGTAACTGTGGCCTAATTTCATGCAGCCCTTGGCCAACATTTAAAATCCTCCATAAACAATCATTTTTTGGCAGGAGCATTCAGCAGTCTCTGGTGTCCTACCAGGTGTGAGAGAGGA
>NC_056527.1:84396947-84444551 GCF_019175285.1 Sceloporus undulatus | reverse complement strand
AGGATGCCAGAGAGAAAGGGGGGTGGCAGAGGGAGAGAGAGAGAGAGGGAAGGACTAGTCTTACATAGTTTTGGCCCTGCTTCTTCACTAATGTGCATCCCCTCATAGGTTGTGCCTTGGGGGAATGTTGCATTTAGCTGAAGGGGGAGCTCCCTATCTGTGCCCTTTCATTCTCTGATAACTTTATTGAGGAGTCATTCCTGGTTTGAAAATGATTCCATTTAGTCCAGTCCCAGGATGCTTCCAGTCGAGGCTTTTATTTGTGCAATCACCCTACCAAATACAGATAACAGTGGGAGCAGACATTGTTATCTTTTATTTGTAAGCAGCTCATGCTTTCCTACAGCTTTTTCCATCTTTTTTTCTTTAAAAAAAAGCAGATACTGAGAGATAGATGGACTAACATCCAGACCGTGTGATCCTAGAGCTACCAGTTAAATGCACGTGTGCTGCTTTTTGATTGGAAGTTCAAGAAAACTTCCATCTGGAAGAACCCTAGGGGACAAGAGATCTTAAAGGGATTTATGGCTGACCCACAGTGAAATGAGTGACTGATTTTCTGCAAAGTGCTCAGAGTTTAAGCCGGGCTCTCTTCCTATTAATTTCTTCCTGATGGTGATACCATAGGGAAGAAACATTCTGTTCAAATTAAGCAATTATACTTGTTTAATTTGTATAAAATATTCTGCTTCTGCTGGCCATGAGAACAAGCAAGCAAACATTACCTACACACTTTCTCTGGTTGCATGTCATCAAACTTTTCTGCATAACCATGAGAAGTAAAACATTATTTGCAAGAGCATCTAAAGAAGGAAAGGCACATTATTTGAATAGAAAGTAGTAAGACTACATCAGTACCTTGGAGAGCAACCTTCTTGTCTTTCTGGTGGAGACAAAACTGGGCATGAGCCATGTGTTTGAATGCTGCTTTTTGAAGGGTGTGTCGCAGCTAAATCAGTTTTAAGTGGCTTAAATCTGCAGTGTGGCCATGCTTATAGTGGTAGCCCCACTTCTCCCTTAGTTCCACTGCTGCTCTCTTGACAGATCCTTCACATCCATCCTTTGATGCACATCTAGCATAAGAAAATAAGAAAAGCCTTGCTGGATCAATCAAAGGCCTATCTAGTTCACTATCTTGTTCTCACAATGTGCAAGCAGTTGCCCATGAGAAGCCTATAAGAAGTAAATGGGTGCATTTTCACCCTCCCCCTTGTGTTACTTAGTGACTGAAACACAAAAGCACACTGTCATGGATACTGGAGTTGACATATAGCTGTCCCAAGTAATAACCCTTGATTAGCCTAATCTCCATGAACATATGCAATGCCCTCTTAAAACTGTCCCAGGTTGACAGTGATCACTGCATCTTGTGGCAGTGAATTTCACAGCTTAACTCTTTTTATGTGTGTGGCTCCAGGTATGATATGGACAGCACTGACAATGGGAGCCCTGGGTCCGACAAGGGAAAACCCCTGGACAGATCTATGGAAGACCTCAGCAGAAACAGCTCCCCCACGCAGGGCTCCACCAAAACGAGGCACTTCACTGTCAGGTAACCAAATGAACACTAAGCAGCATTTCCTGGTCCCTTTCCCTAATAATGGAATGCAACATATGGACCAGAAGACAAGGCAATGCCATGTTTTTATTTCACCTCACATGCTATGCATGCACACTTTTAGTGAGTTAAACTAAATATCTCAGTATTTTAGGCACATGACCCGTACAAATCAGAGAAAATCTAGAATCTCAAAAGCCATCTTACTTTGTTTTTACCAAAGCAAAGCTGTGGAAGAGTAACCTCTGTTACAAAATAAAGATGAAGATGGGAAGCCATTTTAATTCATGTTCATCTGACACTGTCCATCCCTCCATTCTTCACCCTGCACCTCAAATAATACAAAATTAAATGAACAAGGGTTATTTCAGGTGAACTAACTGTTTAGGTGGAAGTTAGTTGCGTAAGCAAAAAGACTTCTTCAATTTCACTTACCTTACCAAGAGTATGTGTAGTTGTAAATATACATCTAACCATAATATATCTCTCATCTAACAGCTCCAGATTTAAGGGAAAAAAACTTTTGCTGCTTCTATTTAAGTAAGGAGTTTATTAGGGATAGAACATGTGAAAAAGCTCATTAATTGCTGTTTTATGTACAGTATTTATTGTCTTTAGATTAGTTCAGACTAGCTTAATAATGAGAGATGAGGACCATGGAATCCTCCAGATGCTGCTGGACGGCAGTGCCTATGAAGCTTACACACCATAGCTAGTGGAGATGGAAGATGAGAGGTGCAGCCCAACATCATGTGGAAGGTCACACGTTTCCCCTATGTATATTAAACTGTGAGCTCTCCTGGAGCACTTTAGCTGATTGCTGAAGTTGCAAGATTCCATTCCATGTGTTTCCCAGCTTAATGTTTTAAAATGAAAAGTGTTGTGCCTCTATAGTAAAGCAAACAGCTACATGGAAGGAAACTCCTGGCTTGCATGCATGGCTTCCTCCCTGGCATGCATATACATTTACCTGCTAGGGGGTAGATTTTATATGCCTTGTTGTGCATATAGATCTACCAGGTAGGGACTGGATTTCTGGAAGCCTTTCAAGCATCCTCCCATGCAGCAGTTGTCTGATCTTGAGATAATGTACATCAGCCAGTCAGGTGGTCTACAAATCCAACAAAACAATTTAAAAATACCCTTAATACAGCAGGGTCTAAGAACCTCTACGCTAGCCAGTCAGTCGTGTTTTACATACTCCTCATCTATGACTGCTTCCAAAGCAAACTGTCCAGACATCACTCCCTCCTCTCCCCTATATAGCTTTGAACACTTGGGTCTTATTCATGTTTCCTGCTTATTTTCTTTCTGACAAGTGAAAGGTTCTGTTTTTCTGTTCTTACTCTTCCATTGTACTGTCTCTGCTGTCACTTTGTCTTTCTCTTTATTCTAACCCCACACTTTTTTTGCACGCTTTCTCTGGGACAACTCCTAACGGTAGGTACCCAGCCTGTGCCCCTCTGGGTATGGGTGGGAAAGAGGAGCAATATTACAAATGGGACTTGTAGTTTAGGCTCATCAGATCAAAGGGGAGACAGAAAGAATTGTTTTAATGGACACTGAGCCATAATATGTTGTACTAAGCCATGACATTTTGAAAAGCAGGCACTCTTCCTCTCTCTCTCTCCCTCCCTCACTTACTCCTTCTCCCTCTTTCTCTCTAAGTCTATCTGGGAGGCAAATAATAAACATAGACATTGGTCAACATCTGGTCTTAACTTTAGCCAGCATAGTCAGGGCACTGAGGGTGCCTTCCATGTTTTGTCGATATGAAAGTAATTTCATTTGTGTCTGTGGAAGTCGAGCCCATTTTGTTCTACTTGTACAAAAAAGATTAAAACCAAATGGGCACTGTTTTTCTCAAAAGGTTGGAAGGGTGGAGCCCTGGGGCTCAGAGCTCAATTTGCTGGCAGTAGATAATGAATGCCCTTCATTAAAGCTTGTAAAGTTCTTTTTAAGAAGAATAAATCTAATGAAATGCTGAAGTCCACATAACTGAGCAATGATAGGATGATGCTCTGGCTCCTAGAGCATCATCCTACCACTGCTGCTCAGGTATGTGTATCATTATATTATTTATATCCTTATGCATATCATATACATCAGCATATCATTATACATTCTTCTTTAACATCCCAAGTTCTGTTTCCACGTGAGGCTAAATCAGCCCTTGTGGCAAGGGAAGCCATTCTATGGTTTTAATGTCTTGAATGACATGGAGCTTATCTTGGGTGAATGCACAAAGATCTGCCCTATTACCCAGTGAGCAAAAAAATTCTGTTGGGTTAGCATCAGATAATCCACAGTGGAAAAAGTATCTGTCATCAGAAGTCATGCAGAGATCCTCACTGAGGAATGGAGCATAGGGAACAATATTTTGTGGGAAGGTAGCAGTGAAGAGCCACAGTTCTTTGCTGAATTTGACCAAAGGCTGCTGAAATGCTTTCAAGATGGTTTAGGGTTTTTTTAAGGTAAACTTTTCCTCTTGTGGTTCCCAAATAGCCAATTTCTCCCCATGGTTGAGGGATGGAGGGGTGGGGAAGCATCCACCTGAAGCATCCTATTTTTCCCTCCTATCCTGCAGGGTTGCAATCCTCCACCTCCTTCAGGTGTTGCCATTTGAATCAGCAGATCCAAACATTCTTTCAACAAGTCCACCCAAGCATCCCCTCCTCCAGCACCCCCGGGAGCGAGCAGGACTGTAAGCCCAGGCCACCTGTCAACTCCTACTCACCCCGGTGAGCCTCTCCTCCCCACACTTCACCAGAAATGTCCCCTGTGAATGCAACCAGAGGGCATGTCAGGCTTGGCGAGGCGAGAGCATGCTCCCCCACCTTCTTGAGCTTTTGTGTTCATTAGCCAGATACAGAACATTAGGAGCCCTTAAAGCAGTGAGGTCTGAAAATTTGCACTGTGAAATAAATAAATTAATCAATACATTTTAAAAACCAAATAAAAACCAGGTTATATGATCTGAAAAGAGTTCTGTAACTGGAAAAAAATTGTAAATCTGGGATATTTGCAGATATTTGCATGCTTTTTATTTATTTGAGTTGCATAATCATGTTTTGGCACTATTTCTGTGTGTATGTGTGTGGTTTGTTTGGTTTTTTTGCTGCAGGTTTCTTTGTGTGTGTGTGTGTCAAACACAAGGAATTGATGTGCAGAGACAGGGGAAAGGGAATGTAGTGCCACTGAGGGCAGAGACTTGGCTAAGTTGAGTTAAGAAGGCCCCAAACATGCTCACCCTCTAGCTATTAAGTGTTCAGTTTAAATGGCCTATGTGTGTTTCAGTTTCTTTATTCAGATCATGATGTCTAGAAACTTTTTCTATTGCTGTAAATGAAAAGCTCAGATGTTCAGGATCTGAAGAGCAAGTTCCGTATTCAGTACAAATAGCCACATCCTATATTTGGCTGTGTGCACAGCCTTGTTATTGGCTTTTCAAGAAGTACAACTCTTCAGTAATACTTTAAGCATTTTCTGGAACCTACTTTCCATAGCCTGCTGAGTTTTCCTTCTCTTTGCTAAGATTTTGGGGGTAGTGGTGCTCCAAGAACAGGACAGGAACATTTCACTGGTGACAGTTCTTCCAGACAGTCTTCAGCAGATGACTTAGAGGGCAAGAGATATTATATTGCAGTTCTGCTGCCCAGCCTAACCCTCCCTACTGCCCCCAGTTTATGGCTCTTCGTGCCCTTGCTGTTGTGTTGTGTAGTATCCTTTCTCATTCACTTGTACTTTCCCTTCCAAATTTATTTCTACCTCAGACTCAATCCGGCACACAGTAGGAAAGCATTGCGGAATTCGCGCATTGTCAGCCAGAAGGATGATGTTCATGTTTGCATCATGTGCCTCCGTGCCATCATGAATTATCAGGTAACTAGTGGCAACCATGGGAATATGGGGTGTGTATGTATGGAAAATGGGGTGAAGGGCCCTAATGAAACATGCTCAGGTGGGGATTCTGAAAGGCATATAGTACTAAAAACTTTGTGATTCAAGAATGGTGTGTAAAGTAGTCCATGTGGATTAGCAGGGTGGGGGATGCCTATAAGAACATCAATCCCTGGCATCTCAAAGTGGGGCTGACAAAGAAGCAGAGCTTGGTCATTCTTGCCTGTTCTCCCTGAACCAATGAAGCTGGATTTGGCTAAGTCAGAACATTATCGTTCCAACAGGCAACGGATGTGCAAGGCATCAAGCAAAGTCCTCTCCTTCCTCCAGCTGATGTCCTTCAGATGTGTTAGACTGAGAGCTTGAAAAAGAACCAGTGACCATACTGTCCAGGGTACCCTTGGAGTAGTAGTCCAAAAAATAACTTGTCCAAGCTCTGATTGTAGTCCCTCTAATTTCTAGCCAGTCTAGAAAGCATCAGATTGGGGAAGGCTGTAATGGAATTTGATATCTTTTGTATGTAAATAGCCTACACATATATTTTCCCAATTACTTGTTCTGTACAGAACTTCCAATTTTGTAATGAGGGGATTTTAAGGGATAGGAGACTGAGATTATGATGTAAATTGCCTTAAAAAATCAAGATGAAAACATTCCAAGGTTCACATGTTGAAAGCTGACCACATCTTTTCTTGAGTCAGTTTTTAATTCTAATTGTAGGCTGGCTTCCAGAAGGAGTAAGGCTGGAAATGGTCTCTTTGAGATGCTAAACTGGATACACTGCTATATGTGCATGAATACTAATTTATTCTCTCAAGCAAATCCTGATACTTTCATGTCAGTAGAACTTCAAGTGGTTTGCAGTTGTTTAGGATCACGGAGTAGATAGGATGGTACTTTTCCAGATTCTGTTGAACTCCAGATCCTATCAGACCTAGCCCTTATGGGTAATGAGATGATGGTATTTTATGAGTATCAGACTGTCTACCCCATTGGACAAATTCATGAAGGACAGGTTTATTGCTGACCATTAGACATGAAAGCTAAGCAGAACCTGCTTGTTTACCTCTGCATATCAGTTTGTGGAGGATATCATGTGTGAGACTTCTTGCCTTCATGTGGTTTGTCTGAACTGCTGGGTTGTGAGTGGCCACAGACTTGGCTTGCTGGCCCCAGTCATCTCTATGTGTCATAGCCTCTGCTTCAGAACAAGTGCAATGTGTAGTAGTTAGGATGCTGGAAAAAAACCTGGGAGATTTGGATTCTAGTCCTCATTAAACTAGTTCTCATCTCCATGAAACTGGGTTACTTTGGGCTGGTCCATCTTTCTCAGGGTTGCTCTGAGGATGGAGTGAGAAAGAGGAGAGCCATTATGCTCACCGAAGGAAAGGCAGTATAGATAAGTAACAAATAGGTAAACAATCCTTTGATCAACATGCCTCCTCATATTTGTGTGTTTATTTGCTCTGTTAACATCCTCTCTGCTCCTCCCATTAGTCTGGCTTCAGCCTTGTAATGAACCACCCCGCCTGTGTCAATGAAATCACACTAAGCCTCAACAATAAGAACCCCAGGTAAGAATTCTGACTTCCTCTTCTGTGTTTGTTCACTATTAAGGATGGATAGTTCAGTCTGTTTCCACTCCATTTCAGTTTCAGACATGTTTGCTCAACTGTTTTATTCCATTTATACATCAATCTGGGATCTCTTTTTAAATTATTCCATGCAAACTATTTAAATCCTTAGTTAAATAGAAAAATTTACAGTGCTTGGCAAAGATGTGGAGTTTTTGGGACTACAACTCTCAGAATGGCTCAGTGTCATTCCAGTTGAAAGAGTCTGGAAATTATAGTCCAAAAAAGTATTTCTTCCCCCAATTTCTAACATATTTTCTCACAAATAGGTATTTCTGTGTTACACATTTTAATATATATATATTGATTTGCTTTCTAAGCTGCAAAATATGGAGAGTTGCAAAATCCAAAGGATAGTTGTGTTTTAATTGGTACACTTACTTACAGGGGGTGGATCAACTTTGATTTGCTTCAAAATTGGAGCTAACAAAACCTTTGAGCATCCCTACGTCCTGCTACCATTCTCCTATGATTTCTGAAAAGACATTGTGGGAGCTCATCCTACAAGCTTATAGCAGCTATTGCTGCAGCTCCAAAGAGTTTGGGAAGGGAATGGGCAGAATTCTCTTCTGAAGATAGACAGGTTCTTAACATCTCTGTTACCACCATTACAGGACCAAAGCCCTTGTCCTTGAGCTGTTGGCTGCTGTTTGCTTGGTCCGAGGTGGGCATGACATCATTCTGGCGGCCTTTGACAACTTCAAAGAGGTTTGTGAACTTCATCTGCTTTCTTTGGTGCTGGTTCTAACTAGAGCAATCTTTCACCAAACTTAGTGCAAAACTAACGTGTAGCAAGCTAAAAGTAAGTTAAATAACTGAACGGTATTGTGAGCCAAAACATTAGTACAATAAGCTAATTTAAGAACATGCCTACACTAAAATGTATACTAAAAGTTACAGCAGTTTGATATCATTTAAATGTGCATGGCTTCGTCCTGTGGAACCTCTACTGTGTTTCAAGGGAATCCTTGAGCTGTGTAGCAGACAATTCTAAGACAGAAAGCTGTCAAGCAGAGAAACATCAACCTACAAATACCAATATTCCATTGGGATGAAGCTGTGTCAGTTAAAATAGTATCAGACTGTTGTAGCTGTGTAGTACAGATGCACTCAGGACTTAATGGTTTCACAGGAAGCCCACTCTTAGCCAATTACATGTATTAGTTCACTTAATTTGAAAACAAGTGTAAGCTAACTCTGCTGTGGTTGAGGGTCCTGTTGATAATTCTGAATGGGGCCTTAGCTGTCTGCTCCAAAGTCCTGCTCTAAGATGGAAGCAGCCACTACTCTGGGTTGTATCTGCTGCTACTTTATGTACATTTTCTAGTCTGTCTCCCTGTGAATTTGAATCTGCTGCTACTTTATGTACATTTTCTAGTCCATCTCCCTGTGAATTTGAATGCCTAAGAACATGCTTTTTGGTGAAGAGTGAATGCTGAGATTTTCAAGGCTTTCATATCTTTGCCTAAATATGGAGTGTGGTGTTTTTTTTACATAGTTTTAAATAGCTCTTAGAAGTGGAAACAGAAGCAAATTCGAGTGATCCAATCCTCTCCTTATAATGCAGTATTTGTGTGTGATTATGTGCATGTGTGAATAGAAAGAATGAAAGCACCTGCTGCTTCTTTAGGACTAAACTAAGCATGATATGAAATCTGACTTGTCTTTGACATTCAGGGTTTTGGGGTTGTTGTTTTTTTGGGTTGTTTTTGTTCTTTGCTAAATGATACCAGCTGAGGGAGGGTGATATTTAAGCAAATCAGAGCAAAGGGAAAATTTAACCCTTTTTTCCATGTAGATAAACATCTTTTGAAAGCAGGACTCACTTTTAAAGGAGGTTCACCACTGGTGCATAGTTCGCCCACTGCTTAACTCATTGGTAATACCCTGGTAATACCCAGGACATTGGAAAACCATTAGAAATGAGATGTACCAGGTGAATGAGTAGGGATAGAAGAGAAACCTGGGCCTTTAGTCTTTATACAGTTGTCTGTAAACTGACACAGGGGGAGCTGACAAAGGGACTGCTTAGGTTACATAGGCTTCCAGGGATAAAATTTGTCCAAGGAGCAGGCTGTTTGTGCTAAAGCCTTGAAGAGCGAGGAAATGGAATCCCAAGCACCATATAGGAAGGGAAAACTTGATCTCATTCCTAACACGGTTGAGCAAATAGGCCAGTGGAAGGGAGGGGAGAAGAATCCTTAGCATAAGTTCTGTTTGCAGATGTTGATATACCTGTATTTCCTTTGTGATTCATACTTCTTCCCCCATTAATCCATATCAGAAATCCTACTTCAACTATGCCAGAAAAAAGGGGGGGGGTGTAAAGATCTATCTATCTACCTATCTATCTATCTATCAAACTATTTTGACTTGTTAGAGATTAACAGAGTTGATGTTGTTAGAGGTGGAGCAAAATCCCTCAACAAGCATTAATCTGTTTTACACATGTACCTTATTGAGGTGCATTTTGACCAGTTCTCTCCTTTTGATTGATGAACAGATCCTAGATGGGGCAATCCCACCTTTCAGACCAGAAAGACAAAGCTGGAAAAGACTAATACCTGATTGGCAGGTATTCATGATTTCCCAGTTGTCTTCCAAACTTGGACATTGTTAACAGGTTTCTTCAAAGCTCTGCTTTAAAAAAATATAGTAGGTGAAATCTTTTAAAGCAAAAATTGTCTCAGCTGAACCTTTGGTTTTTGCTCCCATCTTACTCCCATGCACAGCAGTGGCAGCCTGCCCTAGATACTGCCCGCCTCTGAAAACACCTTGTAGCCCAGCCTCCCATATGAATATTGTTCCCATTTTTTCAAGCTGTCTCTAGCTTCAGCTCTAGCATAATTTCATTTTTAATGGCTAGTACCTGAACAAGGTTAGGTGAGCACATTCAAATGTATATCCCATGGAAAACAATGCAGTGCAAACAAATAACATCCAGGCCCAGATATATAGCACAGCAATATTTAAAAACAACAACAACATAAAATGCTTCTGATGCAGAAACATTCACAGAAGACTTGCTTAGATAGGCAGAGCTTTAGCTCACATCAGGACACAGTGTTCCCTGCTGTTCATCTTTTTCATCACCCTTACTCCCAAGTCTCCAGTTCACTGCTCTGGTACTATATTTTTTAAAATCCCATGCCACGTTTTCATCTACAGTTGCCCCATACAAGTAGTTTATGACAATAAAAAGCAGTGAAGTAAAACTGGAACAATCCAATTAAATGGTAGATAGTAAACATACATAAGGACAATAAAAATCATCCCTGGGAAGCAGTCAGGGGCATTTATTACCTATTCGTTTTATTACCAGTGTGTTTGTGAAATGTTGCCAGTTGCTTACACATAGTGTGCTTTTGGGCATTTAAGCTGCCAAGCAGGCTGCTTGCACTGGTAGCAAACTCTTGTAAGGCTGTAATTGTATCTTGGTTGCAATGTTAATCGCACTGAGGTTTTAAAGTCACAGGTGGGAACTGGGCAAAACAGGAGCAGCCATCCCCAGGGGAAAAGCCTCCCATCCACCCCCACTCCAATTCATTTCTCCTCCCTAGATCAGGTATCCATCATAGGCAAGACCACACTGCCTGAAGCAGTTGTAATCAGAGGAGTAATAGCAAGGTCTTGGACCAGAGAAGAGACATGTATACATAAGCCGTGCTATGTAATATCACACTCATTGGCATATGCTCATTGGAGCACTCAGACATGCCTTCATTGCCTTTTGTAGAAATGTGTGTATGTACCAAACAAAAAACATCAAGACTCCTGCTGTAGAACTTTGCACATGTTAAGTATAGGTTCTCCAAATATATAACTGAACTTCACACGATAGTAGGTATTTCATATGTAGTTATGCCTCCATCCTTTCCAACTTCTCTTGACATTCTTCCCACATTTGAAAATCAGATGTTAGCTAAAGTAGTTGACAAGAGTCAATTCATGACTATTAACTGTTTCACATTAAAGGATATACCAGGTGGGGTGACTCTGTGATTAAACGTGTGGATTGCTATAGCATAGCAGACAGGCAAATAGTTTAAGTAATGGTCTGGAGACATTATTATTCTGATACATTTCGATTGTGATATTCCAGTCTACTGGCCAAGGTGACTGACACTAAAATTATTTTTAAATTGTAAAAATCAAAAACAGTGGTACACAACTATGCACTAAAAATGCATTTGTTTCTTCCTTCAGCAAGGCAATCAACTGTTACTGGTATGAAAGGACAAGCTTCCCTTGCATATAAAAAATGTGGTTTTAAACAAGTGTAGCTTCCAGTTCTGCTCTCTCAGGGGAACTTGAGTATCTCTGTAATGATATGATGGGGAAAATAATCTCTTAGAGTTCTCAGCGCTCTGACTGATAAAACTGCTGTTCCTTTAGGAAGTCATGGCCATTTTTGAAGACAACGTTGAGGCTGGCAGCCTGGAGGAGGTGAAACACAGTATTAACTTGGCAGACACATGAGCTGGCGAGTAGTCAGGCTGGCCAGCTGGTAAACCATGAAACAGAAAAGCAAGTACAGGATAGCCCAATGACAGTTTGGGTGCTTTCCATGCCTGCTTCATCAGACTCCATCGCCAGGACAGAATCAAGAGAGTTTTTACCAGGGCTGTGTGGTCTTGGTAGGTTTGGGGCTAGACTAATACCCCCGGACCCTCCTAGGGCAGCACAGACTGCCAAAAAGAAAGAAAATAAAACCCAAAACAGCCAGATGTCTACTTCTGCCTTTGAAAAATGAGGTGTTTTGTTTTTTTAAGTTTAAACAGTCCAGCCCCCTCCTTCTGCAATATATTTAAAAAAGGTTGATTGCTGATCCTGGTGGCTTCCAGAACAGACAGTTCACCCTTTTTGTCAGCAAATTTAGTGTGTGTGGGTCTGGGTGGTGGTGGGCAGAGGCCCTAAAAACAATGTTTCATGTCTTTACCCATCCCTTCATCATCCTCTGACTCTGAGCTACAAATGGACAACTGTGGCCTCCCCAATATTTTTGGTCTACAATTCCTATCAGCCTTAAGCATGTGAGGGATAATGGGTGGTATAGTCCAAGAACATCTAGAGAGCCATGGTTGTCAACCTCTGCTTTAGGCCCTGGTGATATCCACTGCTGCTAGATCACTGCTGAGCTTTTCTGGTGACCAAAGCACAAAAGGTCAGGAGCTCCATTTTCTGATGAATTGTCACTGTGGCATATAGTAAGATACCTGCCAAAGTTCTTAGTTAGGTTTGGCTGTCAGAGTCCATGTGACATTCCAGGCACCATATGTGGTTGGTTGGTTGGTTGATTGGTTGACTGATTGGATCTACATGCTGCCTATTTCCCAAGGAGTAACACTCAGAATTTCTAACAATGATACAAAATATTGTTGAAACATGAAACAGTTTAAAGATACATCAGTAACAGGGCCAAAACCTTGTACCCATCCATGTCTAGATAAACCCTTGGTGCCATGTCCTCTGACGGCATCTCTTTCTTTCCTTATAGGTCTGTGGTGAGAAAAACCGCTTTGAGAAGCTGATGGAATATTTCCGAAATGAAGATTGCAACATAGATTTCATGGTAATTCAAGGGCTGGAGAAGGAAGACATAGATGTGTTTCCTTGCCCACACTTGGTCATTCTAGTGATCCCTGGTCCATGAACAAGAAAAAACAAGATAAAATTGGCTGCCATGCAACTGCCTTTTCCACTCCAGCAGCAGTCGGGGCATGTTAGGTTTTCTTTTCCCCTTAGTTAATTTATCTCCTGTCCTCCAGTTTTAATGTAATAACTTTGCTGTGCCTTAGTATTTGCAAAAAGGAATTAATTAAAAGTAATTTGTCACTTGTAACTACTTAGTACTGCACACTGATATTTGTGCATATGTGTGTATATATTTCTAGTATGTGTGTATACAGCCAGATAGTGAATGGGAAGCAGACAATGAAATAATGCTAAAAGTAATGTATGCTAAGTTAGTCCCAACACCCCAAAACCTGGTAAAAAAAATTGTTGAAAGATGTACTTAAATCTCCTAAGGTAATATGCCTTTTATTTGTCTTTTCTCATCATCTGTTCTCTTCCCATCCAGGTAGCTTGCATGCAGTTCATCAACATTGTGGTTCATTCTGTGGAGAACATGAATTTCCGTGTCTTCTTGCAATATGAGTTCACACAGTTGGGACTGGATGAATATTTAGAGGTGAGAAGGAAGAACAGGTGCAATGGGGGAAGAGTGTATGTCCATCTTCAGTTGATGTTATTTTAATTAATCTTCATTTCTGTAGCATTTTTATTTGCAAAGTGCTTATCAATTCTAAGATGATATACATGTAACGTCTAATGAAGAGGCTCTTTCAGAAAAGTCTGGATCATATTTCTTACCACCTCCCTCAGGAATTTGCCATCCTAAATCTTCTGAGAACTGATTTCCCAACCCCTTCACCAGAAATATACAGTCCCAAATCTACTGATTTAACATAGTTGGTTTCTGTTTTGTTAACAAACTTTAATCATATTCATTGTTAATTTTATCTGCTGTGTACATGCTTCAGAAGTTTTTTCAAAGAATAAGAAACATTTGAACTTAAATATTTATAGAGAGAGGGAAGTCTATTTAAGATGTTTCTGTACAGTACAGACATCACTGAGCAAAACTATTCCAAAGACATTTATTTCTCGATTCTGTTTTATTTTGCCTCAGCTTTTGATATGAGAAGGAAAAGAGAAAAATCTGTCTCTATCTACTTTCCCCACACTGTGCATACTTTTACACACTTCTATTATGTTCTTCTTTATTCACCGTTTTCCTAAGCCAAATTGCTCCAATCATCGTGATTTTTCCTCACATGAGAGTTAGTGTGATCCTGATCATTTTGGTTATTCTTCTTTGTATGTTTTCTAGATTAAATTTTTTTTTTAGATCTATGAAAAGCTTTAGCTTGGGTTAAACTACTGTAATTGAATAAATGAATATTGTACAAGTCAAAATGGGCACTTATCACAAATACAGCAGCAGTTAAATCTAAAATCAGAGTTATTTCTTGAAAAGAAATTGGTTGGATTGAGGCTCTCCAAAAATATGACAGTATGGCACACTGCCCTGCTTTGTCCACTTATGACAACATTGATTGTAGATGTAATTGCTGCTGGATTTATGTCAAGTACATTTATACCAAGTGACTTATAGGATATTTATTTATTTGGCTACAAATTATTCTGAGGAAAATATTAATTTCTAGACACTGATAGTGGTGGTTCTGGAATGTTTGTGAGAGAGGGAGAGAGATGGGGAGAATCATACTTCTAGGACATATAAAACAAACTATTTTAAATGGAATTTTTAATACGGTTTTGTGATTATATTCATATGGCGTTTTAGGAAAATTTGAAGCCAGCTTCAGCATCACTAATTTAGTCAGGATGCCCATTAATTCAATAGATAATAATTGAGAGAAAAGGTTACATTCCAAATAATTAGTTCCAGCTAGTCTTAAAACAGTACCATGCAGTGGGAAACAACCCAAAATACACAGTTATAGGTATGAAGACCTGTGAAATGCCTCCACCAGGTGATCTGGAGAGGCAGGAGAGGATATTGTTGGTCCTCCTCTCCTGCAATAGTACTGACAGGTAGCAGATGATTCAGAGACCCACCTGGTGTGTAATTTCTGCAGTCTGTTTGTATTCATTTATTATTTGTTTGCTTTAAATTACATCCCACCTCTTTCTCAATATGGGACCCAAGGTGGCTCACAATTTCTGTTAAAGCAAAATACAATTAAAAACAATGGAGGCCTTAAATGTGTGTGTGTGTGTATAACAATCAATCAAAAATATTAATTTAAAAGCATTTTAAAAGGCAGCTAAATATCAATAATGACAACTATTAAAATTACAAATAAAATTACAAATACAACTCGCCCCATTTAAAAGTCCTTCTGTGACAGTTAACACTCAAAAGGTCTGAATATATAGTAAGGACTTTTCCTGACAACAGAAAGGGAGCATAGAAGGGAGCAACTTATTTTTCCATGGGAGGGAATTCCATAGTCTGGGAGTAAAGGTAAAGGTAGTCCCTTGGCAGGAAGGTCTAGTCATAAACAACTGTAGGGGGCGGTTTTCATCTCTGCTTCTAAGCTGAAGAGGACTGCTCTGGTGGTCAGGTGGCCAGCATGACTGCAACAAACACTGTTACCTTCCCACTTAGAAGTTGTACCTATTTATCTACTTGCATTTGGATGCTTTCGAACTGCTAGGTTGGCAGAAGCTGGGACTAGTGAATGGAGCTCAGCCTATCATACAGCACCTGGGCCTCAAACTGCCAACCTGCCAATCTTGCAATCAACAGAGTCAGCATCATAACCACTTGAGCCACTGCATCCATAGTCTGGGAGTAGCTACCAAAAAAGACTCTGTCCTTTGTCCTTGCCAAAAATGCCTGTTGTGGTGGTGGGACCAAGAGAAAGTCCTTCCCAGAGGGTCTTAAAATTTGTCTGGGCTCATATTGGAAGATACTGTCTTTGAGATAGTCTGGGCTCAAGCTCTATAGGGCTTTATAGGTCATAACCAGGATTTAGCTGTTTCAAAATGGAATTATTTGTTCCCTTTAATCTGCCCATCAGCAATCTGGCTGAGGAATTTTGAACCCACTGCACCTTAAATCTGCATGCTTGAGATTTAAATCCCTGCTCATTTATTAATCTCTTTGGATGAATACAGGACTGTCATTGCCTCTCAGCCTAAAGTTTCATCTCAGGATTGTCTTCAGGATATGTGTGTGTGTTTGTGTATGAAATAAAATTGCTTTCTTCTTTCAGAGAATTTATGACTGGATTGTATGTATTTGTGCTTTCAAGTCGCCTGTTGACTTATGATTACCCCATGAGTTTCATAGGATTTCCTTAGGCAAGGAATCCTCAGAGGTGGTTTTGCCAGTTCAGTTTCCATATATGTTGTCCCTTCCCCAACAATACCACTTTCAGGGAGTACAATAGATACATAAGTTTCAAGTACCACTTAAACATAAATATCTATTAATCTATTTTCTGAAGAATAAATATGTTCTGGGCAATCATTTCCTTTCCCTCCCTTGCACTCCTTAAAGGTGCATTTGCAGAAGTTCTCTGCTACATTCCAACCAGTGTAGCCAAAGTTGGTAGTTCTCCTGGGGTGCTTACCAGAACAAGCCCAGGCCCTTCTTTTAATCCTGATTATATTTTTTAACTCATCAGAAGCTGCGCTATACAGAGAGTGATAAGCTGCAGGTGCAGATCCAAGCCTACCTGGACAACATATTTGATGTGGGTGCCCTGTTAGAAGACACAGAAACCAAAAACGCCGTTCTGGAGCATGTGGAGGATCTGCAAGAAGAAGTTGGACAGGTGTGGAGGTTGTCCTAGGCACCCACTTTGGGGTCTTTGGGGACACTGTGTTCACCTAAATTGAATTGGGGAGCACTGTCTCAGTAGATTTAGCTGGGGAATAAGGTCCTTGCATCTCAGTAACTCACAAGAAGGAGAATAGGGTTTCATGACATCTGTGTCTCATGCACGCATTCCACTTGCACAGAGCCCACTTACTTGTTTCACCAGGTATAACTTCTCATTCTTGCTCCTTTTCAAATCTGGTCATCCCACTTTGATTTCTTTTTTGTTTTGGCCTTCATGAAATTCAGGGCCTGCTCTCTTCTTAAGCAGAGTGAGGAAAATGCTAAGGGATATGGAATGGATAGAAGAGCATGTGCAACAAGGCCTATTCTATGCCCCCTAAGTTACTCTACTGTTCTCAAGTGTGTGTAGTATGCTGCTTTATCAACAGGATTGAATTAAATTTTAGCTTCCAGTCTGGTTAGCTTTCATACATGGAATTGGGGTGGGGTGCAGCAAAATGTCTCAGGCCAGCTTTGATCAAAATAATGCTCTTTTTCACAGCTCACAGCAAAGCTCCAGGATGCCGAAAACGAGTCTTTGGCCAAGGTTGCTGAGCTAGAGAAACAACTGTGCCAATCACGCCGTGAGCTGGAGGCTTTGAGGGCAAGAACCACAAGTGATGAGCAGGTGAGGCAGAACTAGTGGAAGAGACTGTAGGAGCTGTTGATTAGAACGTTAGAAGAGTCCTGTTGGATCAAATCAAAGACTGATCCAGTCCAGTATCCTGTTTCCAACAGTGCCAATCAGATGCCTCCAGGAAGCCCACAAGGGATAAAGAACAGAGAAGTAAAGTAGAAAAGTGAAATGGTGAAAGAGCTAGTAATGCTGGAAGGGACTGGAGACAAGAATCTCTGTTGTAAGGTTTTATTAGGACCAAAAGTGGAGAGGTGTGAGAAATTTTAATCTTTTGCTGGGGGGGAATTGACAAACGTAGCTGTTAACTGACACTTTCATCCCTGGTGGCAGGGGAAGCTGATTGGGTATAAAAGGAAGGAATTCAAATTGATAAAGTTTGGTACTAAGGTGACTATTCTATGTTTCTCTGTTGGTTCTTTGCTTGAAAAACTGTGTGAAGGTGGAATTCATATCACTGATTAGCTGGTATTAGATCCACTCTGTGTAAAATAGTTGTGTTCTTTAAAAGGAGGAACATAGAACTTGGAAATTCTGCTTTTTGAGTTACAGTTCCTAGCTTCCCCTAGCCAGCATGGCTAGCCAGAGAATGCTAGAAGAGTTAGAGAATGCTAACCAGTAAAAAGTGAAAAAATTACTGAACTATTCTGGCCCGCATTTGGGAAGAAATGCAAGGTATCTGGAACCCAAAAATGGTCAAAATTCTTAAGGTTTTCCATTAAGGTCGAATGATTTTCTAATCTTTCTCTCCCCATTCCTATCTCTCAGAACACAGAGGAACAAGCCAGAAACGTAAACAGTCCAAAGGATCCCCCTGTGTTCCAAATGCAGCCATCTCAAAGGGATGGAGAACCTCCATTGCCCTCTGGTTTGGAACGCAAACTTGAGGAATTAGAAGACAAGGGGTTGATCCGGATCCTGCGCAGACCTGATGGAGATGCCATTACAAGCATTGAGGTCATCCCAGTCATTGTGGAAACTACAGCAGCCACCACTATTACTATTGAAGCTCCATCATCAACCAGCACAGGTATGGTGTCCCATGGGGAAAAAAAGGAGATAGACCCTTGTTTTTGTGGCACAGGTTGGCAATCTGAGCAGTCACAGTGAATCCAGCTTCTGCTGGATTCTGTCACATCTGCAGTGGGGTGTTCATATTTATAATACTCCTCCTTATGGAAATAATTCTCAGTACTGAACTAGGTGTATTGGGGGTAAACTGAGGGAGTCAGGAGACTTTCCCACTTAAATAATAGAGTGAAGTTTTATTTTATATTTTAATCTGATAGAATTTAGATATGCAAGTCTCAGTCTATAGTGTGAAATGAAACAGTCCATGAATATCTGTGATATCACTTGGCTGTCCTTGTGGTTTGTGTCCTTGAAGTCAAGCTTTGAAAAGGGGGGATTCTTGGAGCTGTAGTCTTAAAAGTTCATGTTTGGTACTCTGCATTCATGGCACATTATGAGAAGTCTCTGATCATTATAAATATATTTCTTTATACAACACAGGGCCACTCAGATTTAATATTCTAGAAAGTTCTATTAATTGTGATCTGATTGTTTCTACATCTTTACTGGGAAGCTCAAGCTGGAGGTTTGTTTGGTTGTTGTTGTTGTTGTTTAATTCCCCACTCATGTAGAATGAGGAGACAATCATCTCTCTGCTTTTATTTGTTTCAGATGTTCCTTCACCATCTGCGTCGCCTGTTCCTTCACCTGCTCCAGAAATTCCACCGCCACCTCCCCTGCCCTTCACTCAGGATAACAGTTCTATGATTGCCCAAACGTCTCGAGAAGAAGGCTCTCTTGCTCCTCTTCCTCCCCCAGCACCACCCCTTCCTGTGGTCTTTGAGCCTCCACCTGCCCCACCGCTTCCTACAGCTACTACTACAACCCAGCCACCGCCACCGCCGCCGCCACCCCTCCCATCAGTGAATGGTCCAGCTCCTCCTCCTCCCCCTCTCCCTCCCCCCATGGCTGAGGGGGTGAATATACCAGGAATCACTGTTGGTTCAGGTGAGTTAGTTATATGTCAGTCAAATTTTATTGATTTTGGCCAATGGCCTTTGCATAAAACAATACCACAATAACAACAAAGTATATACATATATTTCCAACATCAATCATATGATTATACAGCAATTTGTGGTTTACAAAACTGAACATATAAAATTTTAAGACACACACACACACACACACACACACACACACACATATAGTAAGAAATTATTAAATATAATAATCACCTTTACAATTTATGGCTATCTCTGCCATGTATTTCTTCCTGATTTTTGGGCTGAGTTAGATGTATGGTGAATCCTTCATATGGCTGGCTCAGGATTCCAGGCACAGATTTAATTTCAAGTGTTTAATCACTGTGCATCATTCCTACATTTGGCATACCAAAAAAAGGGGAAAAAGAGAAAGTTGATTTCATCACATGAATTTTAACCAGTGATTTAAATCTACTAAATCTGTTCATGACAGAACCAGGGATGGATAACTTCTAGGTGCATGGGGCTGCATAAGATCCTTCCTCTCCAAGACGTGGAGGATAGCTTCCCTGCCCCCCAGTGATTGGAGGAAAGGAAAGTAGTGACCAGTTCTGTCTACAGAAGCCTTTGTGGGATGTGATTGGCCAGTTAAAGTTATTTTCAGGGGCTGTACCTGTTTTAAGCCTGCGTAGGTTGTACACCTTGAATAGACAATATCTTAAATCTTTATATGCTTACTTAGTTTATACTCTGCTTTCAGTCAGAGCTGCATGAAAGGGAGGATATCATCCAATTTTAGTTTCACAGCAGTTTGTGCCAAGTGTGAATGAGGCCTTTCTGGTATTTGCATGTCTGAATGTACATTTGAATCCAGATTTTCTTAGATGTGGTCCAGGACCAATTCAGCCATTCTACTGGGTCCAAAGGGTGAAGGTTTTTAAGGGCTAGATATTAATACCCATATTTGTTAGGCAGCCAAAGTCCTAGCCACTACCAGATTGATCACAGCTGTGGATTTCTTCCCCTCTGTGTTCAGTTCTCTGTGCTCAAATCTGTAAGAGGGTCCTTCACTGTAGGTAAGCTGGGGGAAAAGTGGAGTCTCTCATTTACAATGGGTGTGATAAATACAAGTTATCACAAACTTTTCTACTTTTCCACAGCTATTAAGATCAAAAAGCCAATACAGACCAAATTCCGCATGCCTATCTTCAACTGGGTTGCCTTGAAGCCAAACCAGATCAACGGGACAGTCTTCAATGAACTTAATGATGAGAAGGTCCTTCAGGTAGGTCTGGGCTCTTTTGTCCTTCCTCTTTTCATTCCACTTGCCTGCCAACTCAGTGTAATAATTTATGACTTTTTCTTGTCACAGGAGCTGGACATGAATGACTTTGAGGAACAGTTCAAAACAAGAGCACAAGGCCAAACCCGAGAGCTCAGTGCTATAAAGGTGAAGGCGTCCCAGAAAGCCCCCAGTAAGGTGACGCTGATTGAATGTAACCGAGCAAAGAACCTGGCCATCACACTCCGTAAAGGGGGCCTTACCATCGATGGCATCTGCAAGGCCATCCAGACGTGAGTAACAGACTCTGAAGGATTTTTTTTTTCATCAACAGAATTCGCCAGCATGGTGGGCTGAGGAGGTCAAACTTACACAAAACATCTGGAGGGTCAAAAAATCTCCACTCATTTCAGGATGGAGCTCATGTCATTATGACTCCAGCTCTGCCAGATGGCCATTCTTGGTGAAAAAACTCTGAAGATAATCCAACTATTTTATACTCCAATCTTCAGTGTATCTAGCTGAGAACTGCCTCTCCATGGCCTTAAGCAAGATCTCTCCCAGGCCTTTTTTTGGAGATCTTTTTTAAGAAGAGAGGCCAGGACCTTCTGTGTGCAAATCATGTGTTTTGCCACAAAGCTATGGTCCCTCTCCATGTTTGACCAACAGAAGAGCTGGACTCAAATTTGGTCATCAATGGCTGGTCTGAGAACACAAGCACAGATCAGCTTATTTCTTGGCCCTTCACTTGAACCTAAGATTTAATTTTCGTTTTGATAAAATGATTAATTGCAGCACCATAAATAGCCTTTGATATATTATTTTAGACACTGTTAGGAAATCAAAAGCTGGCATTAGTTTCCTCTTTATGGCACAGGGAAAAGGAATGCTGGTGTCACCTTATGATATTCATTTTATAGTATATCCATCCATCCCTTTATTTATACACATCTTTTCCCTGCAAACTAGGACTCATGGTGGCTTATAAAATAGAGAGAATTACAGTAAAGGTGCATATAGTTAAAAATATACCAAAAGTTCACATTAAAACAGTGTCGAACTAACTATAAAAAGATACATAGGAAAACAATTAAGAAAGCCCTGCAATCCTTTCCCGAACAACTGATTACTTCTCTGGACTGCATTGCTCTCATTCAGGTACGACCTACAATCCCTCAGCCTTGATTTTCTGGAGTTACTGATGCGCTTCATCCCCACGGAATATGAGCTCACAGCAATCCGCAGGTATGAGAAGGAGCAGCGTCCACTGGATGAGCTGTCAGATGAGGACCAGTTCATGATCAAGTTCAGCAAGATCCCCCGACTAGCTGAGCGCATGAACATCATGACCTTCCTAGGCAACTTTGGAGACACTGTACAGCTCCTCCTGCCGGTAAGAGACAGAAGTAGGCAACCATATATGAACCTAGGGTATGGAGATATGTAGGGCGTGGGTGGGTGTGCTAGTAGAAAGCTCAGCTTGGTCAATCCAGAATTCCTGACTGTTAGTCCAATTGCCTGGGGCTTCTGGGAGTTGAAGTCCAAAACACCTGGAGAACCAGAGCTTGGGAATCACTTAGTTTTAGCTGATGGCCAAGATTTCAGGTGTAGAGGTGGATGCAGCAAAGGACACCTAGCCATTCCACATTGCTGAGAAGTTAGGAAAATAGACACATGTGACATCAAAAATTATAGAAGCAAAAAGCAGTTCTTTTTTTTAAAAAAATTACACAACAATTCCAGAACAGGTGTGACCTTTCTCAGTAGGGAGAATTTTTGGATTTCAGCAGTTGCAATATCCTTAAAAGTCTGCAACCATTCTTAACCCATTCCTGATGCTCCGTTGTGGAGGATGAGCTTACTGTGTGTGTGTGTGTGTGTGTGCATATACATGCATGCACTGAATTGGGAACCCACCTCAGTACCGTTGTTGAGATACATTTATGCTAACACTAGTGGACAACTACCTTCCAGTCAGCCTATGCTAATTTCTAAGACATCTTTAAGTATTGCCAAGTCTCTGTGTGGCATTCTGCCTACTGTTCCACAGGGTATTGGTAGAGAAACACAGAAATGTGTTAAAAGCAAGATAGAAAAGAAGGCAAAGGGACCCACCATTTGCTTTTGCAATGGCATTTGTGGTATCATGAATGGCAAGGCTAGAAATTATTTTTATGTTTCCTTGCTCCTAGCAGGACTGATTAGGATCCCCAAGAACTGGAAGCATTATATGTATGCTGTTTGTTTATACAAATATAGATTCTTAATTTGATTATTAAAAAATGAAGTTTCTTGACAGAAGAAAAGTAGAAATTAAAAGTTATTGAAAGAAGTAATAGGGAACTACAGGAAAAGAGATTCCACTTCAACATTAGGAAGAATTTCCTGACAGTAAGAGCTGTTTGACAGTGGAAAACACTTCCTCAGAGTGTAGTAGAGTTCCCTCCTTTGGACAACAACATCCAGAGGGCCACACATTTCCCACTCCTGATCTAATGTTTGGCCATTGGCTTCTTCCCCTATGCTACTCAGTCTCAATATCTGATATTGACTCCATTACACCAAAAAAATTAATTGAAGACTTGCAGTCAGAACTTTTATCAGAATTCAAATTTTGAAATAAATGTTACCAAATTTAGTGTCAGTGTCAACAGGTGCATTGGATGGGGTGGACATGGGTCTGGAAGCAAAAAGACACCAGACAAAGCAGGAGATCTGATTATTTCTCATTTGGCTTTTCTATCTGCAGCAACTGAACGCTGTCATCGCTGCTTCAATGTCAGTCAAGGCTTCTACCAGACTGCGCCAGATTCTGGAGGTGAGGTTCCTTAAAAATCAGGATTGATACCCAAAGTTATTTAGGTTGAAGTTGGGGGGAACAGCTTTTTTGGCACCCAGAGTATGAGTTGAAGTCCAAAACATTAAATCAGTAGCATCCCCAGGTTTTGATCATTGAAACACATCTCCCACACTCCAAAAAACAGAACCAATGGGCCACTTCATCCTCAACCAGAAAGGCCTGATGTTTAGAACATGGAATAATAAAAAAATACCTGCCCTCACAAGAATTGACACCATATGTTCCTGCATGAGTCACTGGTCTGCAATTTACCCCAGATTAGAAGTGGAACCCTGAAAAGAGATCTGTGAACACTGAGCAAGAAAACCCACTTGGGGAATGCTGTTCTGCTCTTTCTGTTTAAGGTGAGAGTGAATGAGTGAACCAAATCTAATGCAGAGAAAATAGCAGTTTTATTCATCCTCAGCCAAGTGCCTCCTCTTTCTGGGCCAGGAGCCTTTGCTTTTTTTGATTCATTGATTGATTTCTTGCACTGCTCTGCTTTGGTGCGCAGTTTGGAAAACGCAGTACTATAAGGACACAAGATCTGCTGGACCAGATCAAAGACAGCACTCTGTTTCTCATAGTAGCCAGCCAGGTATCCCTGGGAAGACTATAAAAAGTGCACATAGGCAGTAGCATTTTTCTACTATTGTTCCCCAACAATCGATATTCACAGATATGGTCATTTCTGGTATTAGTTCATGAGCATCATGGCTAGTAGCCACTGATAGCCTTATCCTCAGTGGATTTGTCCAATCCCCCTTTAAAGCCAGGTGGATTTATCTAATTACCTCATTGTGCAGGGCCTCATCTATGGCTTTCAATAAACCACTTCAGATGATGTGGTATTGATTCTAGCCTGTTGAGCCAAGGAATAAGAATTAGTGGAGAAGAAGGCAGCTAGTCCAACTGTCATCACCAGGACCTTAAGGACACCTGCTTTGTCTTCAAAATTGTCCATCCTACTGCTTATCATTATTAAGTGATAACAAATGCCTAATTAAGCTCAGTATAGTCTTGGTTTGTCTTTTGTTGTTCCTCGAGATGCAAAGAGAGTTATGACTGCAATGACTATCAGAAGGCTGGGGCCAGATCTCATCATGAACTTGCTTTTAATCTCAGAATGATCTATGAGGGCAGAAATTAACAAGATTATTTTTAATTATTCCTCTAGATTTTCAGTCATGTCTGTTTTAAAAAATACCTCATTGTCATGTGGCTTAAATCTTTCCCATTTTGTAAGCCATTCATACGAGATAAGAGGAATTACCTTCACACCTTTTCCACATCTTCCACATCATTCCCTCTGAGTCTCCAACAGATCGATTATATAGATCTCACCAGACAGTTCCAGTTGTGTACAATTTATTTAGCTCTCCTGTCTGTTTCTCCATAGATTGTCCTTGCTTTTGGAAATTACCTGAACAGTAGCAAACGGGGAGCTGCCTATGGGTTCCGATTGCAAAGCCTTGATGCGGTAGGTTTGGGGTTGGATGGATGGACAGGGAAGCCTTGGTTTCCATTTATGGGACATCACATAATAGAAACCAAGCAGTATGAACTGGCCTGGCTGTTTCTGTTAATTTTTTTACCACAAAATGACCCAGAAAAACCTCCACCAGAAGTGAAAACAAAATAGAGTGAAATATTTCTAAGCTATGGATAAGTGGCACCTACAGGTATCTCTCTTAGGCATTCCAGAATGGATTATTCCTCTTCACAATGGGAAGAATCTGGTAGAGAATTTAGATTGAAGGAATCAAATCAGCCTTTCCCAGCATTGCCTTTCCCAAGATGGTGTCAGAAAAGCTGATTCAATTCCTCAGGTTTCCCAAGACAGTGTCAGCATTGTTCCACCATCACCAGGCACTATGGGGAAGTAGGATCCAAAGTTGAGGCGGATGGTATGATCTAAGGTTGGGTGCTTGGGTGGTGATAGGATCCAAGGTTGATGTGAGCATCAAATTATAGTATGAGTCTAGCCCTAACATCCAGACTGCAGAGCTGGTTGAATTTCCTGAGTATAGCCTTTATCTTGTGTGATTTGCTAATGCCCTCAACATAATGAGGAAAACTTCTCATGTCTTCTCATGGGCTGAAGTTACTGTTCATGGACATGGATGTTGTAAAGTTAGGTTTATGGACTGTGTGTGCCAGAAAGCCCTAAATGGTGTGCTTGTGGTAAGTGGGCCATGTTAGCAGTATGGGAAGTGGGGAAGGCAATATCAGCAAGAGGAAACAGTTCATGTGGTGTAAGAACTTGGGGACTTAGATTTCTCCTGGTTTACGTCCGTTTTCTCTCCACAGCTCCTGGATATGAAATCAACAGACCGGAAACAGACGCTACTTCATTACATAGTGCGGGTGATCCAGGAGAAATATTCTGACCTCACAAGTTTCTCCAGTGAACTACATTTCCTGGACAAAGCAGCAACAGGTATGGAGCTGGTGAGATGCGGTCCAGAGGAGAGCTGTGAGCCACCTTCATGGTGAAAGATGAAGTACTGCTCCTTTTCCTTCGATATAGAATTGTGAAGAGAGAGGAGCAGGAAATTGCATCTGCCCAGCAAAATACAATTTGAAGTTCCCCAAGGGAGACAAATTAATGAGAGACATAACAGCACAGTTGTGATTGCTTCATCTCTTCTTTCCTCATAGTGTCACTAGATAGTGTACTCCAAGATGTGAGAGGGCTACAGCGGGGCATGGAATTAACACGTAAAGAGTTCATGCGTCAAGATGACAGTGCTGTGCTCAAGGATTTCCTCAAGGCCAACACAGAAGTGATGGAGAAGCTACAAGCAGACAGTAAAACTGCACAGGTGAGAAAGATGCTTTATCCAAAAGGGGTTGCCAGTGCAAATGGGGAATACAGAATGAGACTGGGCTTAGAACAGGGGTCTCCAGAATTTCCTGCAGATGGATCTGTTCACTGGACAATAGTCTATGATCCAGATTGTATTTTTCAGCACAAATGAACCCTCAGATTAATAATGTGAAGTAGGTATTGACTGAGATGTTTGCGTGCACATTCCAGAAACATACTTAGCATTAATGACATTTTTTCTCACAGATTCTCAGAGCTTTTGAAAACAAATGTAGATTGAAATCGGCTATTGTCATCAGTTGCTCTTTTCTCAGCATTTCAAATAGGACAGGTGAAGGATGGAACGCAGCTATAACAGGCATTGTAAATAGCCACTGTGTTTATTTTGCATACATTGAAGATTTATTTCAATGACTAGAGGCTGTATTTGTATACATTTATTTCCATTTAATGCTGTCTTAAGGGATGCGGTGGCTGAAGTGGTTAAGACACTGATTCTGTTGATTGCAAGATAGGCAGGTTGACAATTTGAGACCCGGGTGCCACATGGATGAGCTCCCATCACTAGTCGCAGCTTCTGCCAACCTAGCAGTTCGAAAGCATGCAAATGCAAGTAGATAAATAGGTACCACTTTGGTGGGAAGGTAAACAGTGTTCTGTGTAATCATGCTGGCCACATGATCACAGAATAGTCTCTGACAACACTGGCTCTTCAGCTTAGTAGCAGAGATGAGCACTGCCCCCTATGGTCAGACACGACTTGACAACCTTTTCAACGGGGACTACCTTCGACTTTACCTAATGCTGTCTTAACTCTTAAAATTTTCTCCATCATCTATCTGTTTACCTTCTAGCTAGGCATAACACTTCATGTTTTACAGGCCATGGAAACCTATGCCATAATTACTGTGTTAGTCTTTAAGAGTCCCCAATAGAACCAGTGTGGTGTAGTGGTTTGAACATTAGATTAGGATTTTGGAAAACAGGGTTCAAATCTCCACTCATCCATGGAAACCCACTGGGTGGCCTTGGGCAAGTTACATGCTCTCATCCTCGGAGGAAGACAAAGTCAAATCCTGCCAAGAAAACCCCTTGATAGGTTCACCTTAGAGTCACCATAAATTGGAAATGATTAAAAGGCACACAGTAATAAAACTCTTATTTTTATTCATAAAAACAAGCAAACAGAGCAAGCCTTAAGATCAGCCCTGCATTATACACAGGCTCCAAAAGTGAAGATAAAGCAAGGATTTTCTTGGTGACTCAGCTGTTCTGATACTGATGTCTGTGACTTTTGTTGCCTTACTCTGTAGGAGGCCTATGAGGCAACAGTAGAATACTTTGGAGAAAACCCAAAGACCACCCCTCCAACCATGTTCTTCCCCACATTTGTGCGCTTTATTAAGGCATACAAGGTAAGAACCTGATTTCTAATCTGTAGGAACTTAACTCTTTTGTGAGCCATATCTGTGTTAAGGGAAGGAAAAGGAGGGTTGGGAAGAGAAAATCTATTTTGCCAGGGCAAATGTACTGTCAATATTTAGTATTATACTTGTAGTTGCTTAAAGTGGTTTATTATCTTCCTTCCACACCATAAAAAGAAAGCAGAAGAAGATATCCAGTTATGGAAGAAGCAGGAAGCAGCTGCCAAAGAAGAAGAGTTGGATTCCCCCAAGAAAGAGGAGCAGGTGGCACCAAAAGTGAGCCTTTCTCATCCCTTTCTAGAACAATCCTCCTTCCCCTTTAGCAAGTTCAAGAGAGTTCCAGAATTCCATGCTAGGCTATATTTTGCAACTGAATGTAGTGCAAAGCACTAGATCTAAACTTGAACAATAATCCAAATCCAATAATGTTTGCCAGATTTATTCCAGTAACCAGTTTCTGACAGCAGCTGTTGGTCTTCAGAAGAGGGAAGGTGTGAGAAAGACAGATGAATAAAAGTGGTATTGATTTTGAAAGCCATTTTACAGGACAGCCATAGATGTATAGCCATGCTCTGAATCTTATTTACTTTTAGAACTATTATGATATAAAGTGCAGTGTTATAAAATAGAAGTGTAGACCCTTTTTTTCAAGCTGAGGACTGCAAAAAAAGTTTATGGAAGCTTGGTGGATGAGATTTCTTGACAGTCTGAGAGCAGAGTGACGGATTCTCTCCCTTCCTTCCTCACCTGGTCAGTTACTGAGTTACTGTTGTTCATGTGAGTTGTTTTCCTTGACCCCTGTTTGTCATAGCATTCAGAAATATTTTTATCTGCTGCTCTTGGGTTTTGTGATTTTTAAAGACATATCTGTTACCAAATTAAGAGATGGATAAGCAGCAGTAATAGTGTCTCCCTCTTCATTCAGCAACTTGGACAGATGCCTCATGATTGGACTGGCCCTGCAAAGAATGGTGGTGGTATGTAAGCATGTGTGTGCCTGTGTGTGTAACCACAGCAATTGTTTCACTTGTCTTCACAGTCTCCCACCCATAAGGCCAAGCGGCAGCAGATGGATCTCATCTCAGAACTGAAGAAGAAGCAGATGGTGAAGGAGCCTCTGATTTATGAGGAGAAGGATGGTGCTATTGAGGACATCATTACGGGTAAGGAGGAGGGTCTGGTTTCTCCAGTGGTCTTTCAAGTTTGTGCAGACCTTCTGTACAGGGTTGATGTGGAAGATGGGCCATACTTATTGAAAGCAAATGCAAGTTTAGCACAGTTGTAGAAGTAGTCCACGATCTAGAACTGCATGCCTGATTTCCATGGTTATAATTATGGTCCTTCTAGACAATGACATACTGATGCAGATTTTTATTTATAATGGCCAGGATTCTTTATTATTTACTTAGTGACATGACCATCTTAGTTATGAAGCTAAGTAGTGTCTCCCAGCCCTACCTCCCAACCCTGATTTAGTGGGTAGTATCCACTGCAAGTGATGGGTCTGTTCCCTGTTGTTCAGGAAGCAGCTGGCTGATATTTGCACACACAATGATCTTCAGTGTGACAGCTAGAAGCAGAGTCCCTCACATTCCAGAGATCACTTGTGGGAGGGTAGAAACATCAGTGAGCTACTTCCCAATTGACAAAAGGAACAGCCCCCTGCTGTTTCCAGTGGCTGCTGCCTGCTGTGTGAGGACTGGGGTTTTTTCATGGTCCCTACATATTCCCTAAACTAGGGAATATTAAGGGATCATGAATATGAACTGGTCACAAAGAAGTAACTCTAGATTGTGCATTTGTAATTGCATTGGTGATTTCCACCCAGTAATTTTTATCCCATCAAATCCAGCTATCAGGAGGGCAGAGCAGAATAAATGCAGCAATTGAAAACTGCACATTGTCTTTGTTTCATGGATTTAGCATAGTCACATATGTCTTTAGTTACATTGGCCAGAGTATAATCAGCATATTAAAACCAAGCAATCAGAACAATATGAAATAACTCAAAAGAGAGGGTTTTTTAAAAAGAAAATCTATTACTAATAAATTATCATGGGTGAGTGGACTGGATCCAGATTTAGACATGTAGAACTGGACCAATGGTTGAAGAAGTTCCCTCCTGTGCTTTTCCAGGTGAGCACCTATAAATTCTTGAAAATGCCTGGCAAAGGGTTAGAGGACTCTGTTGAATGAAGTAGATTGTGATGTGGCCAGATATGGGAGAATCCTATCAAAGTAGGTAGATGGTCCTTCCACAAGAGGAGCTCCACTCAAAAAAGGCATACTTTCCAATTTTCTGGGATCCTCCCTCCCCCCCGCAAAATCTACATCATTCAGCAGTGTCTTCTTATAAACTCACATCACATTTTGTGAAAGACACACATACACACAACATGATGCAATGCTGAGCAGAACTTGTCTGGAGGGATGTTTCTGCCACTGCCCAGCACCTTGTTCTGGCAGGGTTTCACAGAATATACCTCTCTTATGCCTCTCCACCTTTCTGCATTCAAACTCTTCTGCTTTTGCTAATCATGCCCATGTCTCTTCCTCTCCAGGATTCTTGAAAGCCATGTCTACTCTAGAAAGCTAAACTGGTTTAATAGCTATTCTTTCTTTCCATTAAAGCGTAGGAATTAGCTTTGTGCCTGGTTCTTTCATCTCACTGGGGTGGTGAAGCCACTCCATGTTTTGGATAGCTTTAAAGGAGCTCTTCGAATTGCTGAACTTGCATAAGAATAAAGATCAAAATCTTGGACAGCACCATTTAGGCCTGTTCTGAAACCTGGGTTCACCTCCCCACTGACATGGGAGCCACCAGCCACCATTGGAGAATCTGACAATCTTTTAAGAGAGGCTTACCTGTACCTGCTCAACTACAATTCCCAGGATTCTTTGGGGCCAGGGGGGAAACCATATAGCCCTCCAGATTGTGATCAATTGGTTTTCAGCATTCCTTACGCAACTATGCTGATGGGAGTTGCAGTCCAACATCTGGAAGGTTATGTGATTCCCACTCCTGCTTTAGGGGATGCCACAACAGATAAATTGGTATGACTGTGCATACCATTAGAGAGCCTTTGCATCCTTGAAGAGACTACCTGCTTGTCTGCTCTGGAACTTCATTGCCTACTGCTCTTCCTTTTTCTCTTTTCCCTTTTCTTGTTCTCCTTGGGGTTTCCTGCACCTGTTTTTGCTTCAGCTCTGAAGACTGTTCCTTTCACTGCTCGGACAGGCAAACGCTCCTCACGCCTCTTCTGTGATGCCAGCTTCAATGAAGAGAGCCCCCTGTAGCTTGTGGCTCTAGGTATCTAGGGCAGGGCTGGATTTGCTGGTGGTGAGGGAGGTGGCTGGCTGGCAGAGACTTGTGGCATGAGAAGACTAACCCCTGACAATGTTGGATTAATCCGTGTGATAACCAGTGTGCCACTCGACTCTTCTCTGAACTTCAGGGTGGAGGGGAGCAGAGCTTGGAATGTTCTTTTAAAAAATAATTAATTCTTCTTATCCCTGGTTATGTTTGTCGATGAATCATTCATTTTTAACCACATCTCTGAAGCAACTCATTGCATTGCTTGGGTTTTTTTTTTAATTATTGTTGGACCTATTTGTTTAATGCTTGATAACAAAATGACAAACTTGAGAAATTCCTGTCAAAGACACTCTTAAAGTACCCTTCTAAAGTATCTCTTAAAGTAAAGTCGAAGGCTTTCATGGCCGGCATCTATAGTTTTTCGTGGGTTTTTCGGACTATGAGGCCATGTTCTAGAAGAGTTTATTCCTGACGTTTTGCCGGCATCTGTGGCTGTCATGGAGGTGAGTGGGGTATATATATACTGTGTGACCCTTGGTTGGGAGGAAATGATTTACATGTTAATCTGTGTATTGTTCTGTTGTTGAATGGCAAGGCCTCAGGGTGGGAGGATATGCAGGGAGGATTTGTGTCTGTTTAATTAGTGATCCATTGTCTGCTGGAAAAAACCCTGATCCTGAGTGGTTTTCATTTGCGTTTTTCTGGGTCTTAATTTTGGTGTTTTTAAGGACTGGTAGCCAAACTTAGGCCCGTTTTAAACAGGCGCTATGAGGCGCCCCGTCACGTGTGAGGGGTGGCACTTTCAAATGCCCCTCGCCCGTGATGGGGGCGTAAAAATGGCGGCGCCCTATACAAATGGGTGCCGCCATTTTGACATGACAGACACTTAGCATCCACACGTCTCGGCGCCTTCATGACGCCGCAAGTGTGCCATTGGTGCCTTGGACGTCATAATGGCACTGCAGAATGAAGCCGCTTTTTGTGGCTTCTTTTTGTTGCGCAAGGGAGCCGCACGGTTTGTCCGCTGTGGCTCCCTTGTGCAGCAAACTAGGGCGGCGGCAGACCGCACTTTTGGGCGGTCTGTATCCTGCCCAAGTTTACTTTAAGGATTTCTTCTTTAAACTATCCTGGGCATAAAATGCTGTTTGAAAACACTGAAACTGTGGACTATGCCAACAACTATCAGTTCAAAATGCGCAGGAAAGCCATTGAAATCCACAAACACCTGGACAACTTCAACAGGAAATAAGAAACCCTTAAAGTAAACAAAGTTTGGCTACCAGCCCTGAAAAACATCAAAATTAAGACCCAGCAAAATGCAAATGAAAACCACTCAGGTTTTTCCCCGCAGACAATGTACCACTAATTAAGCAGACATAAATCCTCTTTGCATATCCTCCCTCCCTGAGGTCTCGCCATTCAACAACAGAACAATACACAGATAAACATTTAAATCACTTCCTCCCAACTCAAAAGTTACACAGTATATATATCCCACTCACTTCCATGCCAGCATTCTCTGAAGATGCCAGCCACAGATGCTGGCCAAACATCAGGAATAAACTCTTCTAGAACATGGCTACATAGCCCAAAAAACCCACAATAAAACTATCTCTTAAAGGTTACTAGAAATCTTTAGCAACAGTGCCACTAAAATCCAACTCATAAAGTTACTTTTGAAATGTGACTCTCTGGCGTCCTTGGTAATAAAATTTTTTAAAAAGACATTCGCTATAATTGACGTTATTCACTACTTCCAAGTTCTGGAATGGAGTACCCTGATTCTCTTTTTAAAAAACTCCCAATAACCTCACTAGGGGTGAGGGAGAGTATCTTGGACGTGGCTCATGAGTTTTGAAACTGAGTGTCCCCATCACCAGCCTAAGATTGAGCCTACATCCTGCTTCGTTGAAAAGGAAATGATGGGTTATAATAGGTTGCCATGTTTACCGTGGTCAGTTGGAAGGCAAATCAGAGAATATGGATAAGCCTGTGTTAGATGGGGTCACACTCCCCCTGAAGACACCGGTTCGCAGTTTTGAGGATACTCCTGGACTCAGGTCCAGATCTCTGCAGTAATCAGGGGTGCTTTTGCACATTTAAAACTTGTGCACGAACTTTGTGTGTTCCTTGAGATGCTGGATCTGGCCTCAATGATACATCCTTAGTGACATCCTTTTAGAACTACTGTAATGCACTCTACTTGTGGCTGCCTTTGAAGTGTGTTTGGAAACTTCAGCTGCTCCTAAGAGCTGCTGCCAGACTGTTAAATCTTTGTAAACAATAACTACACTCTGCTTTCCCTTCTTTGGTAGGTCTGCGGAACCAGCCATACCGGCGAGGGGACACTGGTCGGCATAGTGGCAAGAAACGGATTGCTGGGCAGATGCTGCAGGTGACCTCCGACATCTCTCTGTGACAGCCACAAATAAGAACAGCAAATCAGCCAGGCCTTTTGCTGGGAGAGGCAAAAACTTGGGGGTTTATAGCCAACCTGCCTGGGCCTAAAACTCATCCCACCTCCAGAAAAAAACAGAGGACTCTGGGCAGGATGGCTCCACCCCATCCCTTTCAGCTTTTAAAGCCATCTGTGGAGTTTTGCAAATGCAAGACCCCCAGTGACACTGCCCACTTCTTCATTTTGAACTTGGAAGGTTGGCCTTACTCATGTTTGCCTGACCCACTGTGGAATTCTGTCAGTGGGGAGAAGTTCCACTATGTACTGCAGGGACAGCTTGTGGTGCTTGAAGGTGACTCCATAATGTAAACAAGAACCACCTTATGCAGCCATGGATCCTTTTTTGGTTTCTTCTTCCCCTGAAAAGGAGGCAAGTAACATAGCAGAGTCTGGTTTCCTAGTCCCTAGTCTCGTTTCCACCTGGCCTGCTCTGGTTCCTTTGCCAACTGCATTTATAGCTGGGCCATTTTATTTTGCTTTAATCCTCCAGTTCCTCTCTGCCTGGACTATAGAAGAGATGGTGTGGAGTTTTAAGGAGGATCCCCTGCTCCCTGCAGCCATCAGTTGGCACAAAAGGTGCTGTTTATCCATAGGAACACTCATACGCCTGTAGAAAGGGTTCTTACCCAGGAATGTGTAACTTCAGGATCACTTAAGCCATTCAAAAGTGGTGCAACAGGGGCTACCTAGCCAGTAGGTCCAAGAGGACTCTGGCTATTCTTGGGTGATGGCAAGCACCCAGCACAGAACAGCATCCAGCTCCAGCACTTTTAAAAAGATCTTCCTTGGAAGTGCAACAGCAGTTTCAGCACTATGAAACCCCAAACTGCAGACCGCACTTCTTTCTGTGATAAGGAGCAGGTTGGCTCCAGTGGTTTCTCTCCATTTGCCATGTTTTATGGTCAACGCACAAACAGGCCAGGCCTGCTTGATTTCCTCAAAGCTGGACATTTCTGATTGTGTGCAGTCATAAATCCCCAGCAGGGCTGTTGTGCTAGTAGATTTCAGAAAAGAGATGAAGGAAATAGTCGGGGAGGACAAAAGGTTCACTTCTTGTTGTGTCTGCTATGTTTGTGAAGTCCAAATTGGTCCTCATATCATGGCCACATGCAATTTCCTTTTTAAAAAAATTACAGCTCTCATAATCCCCCAACAGATTATGATTCTGTCTGGAGGATTCAGAGAGTTACAGTCCTATTAGGTAACTTTGACAAGCTCTGGCGATATGTATTTACAAACCAAAGCAGATGACAATAATGTCACAGGGTGTTAATTGGATGCAGACTATTTAGCAAATTTGACCAAATGTTGAAGTTGTCCTTCCCTCTGCCCTCAAAGGCTTGCCCATAGATACTGGAAATCACCTGGAGAATGTCTGTGCAAATCTTGGATGTAGTGAGAGCAGAAAGGTAACCCAGCTACTAGTGGACGGGAGGAATATTCTGTGCCCCTTCTAATAAGCTGCACTAAAACTCCCACCATCCCTCATTGGTTACATTGGCTGGGGTTGATGGCAGTTGTAGTCTATCAGCAGCTGGAGATATGTTCCCTACAAAGATAGATGGTAGTAGTCAGTCCCTTAAATAATTTTGTGTTTCTATACTAGCACAATAATAAACCTGAGGAAAGAAGGCCTGGTCAGTGGAACAGTATCTCAGGATTTAAGTTTTTAGCACAGACATCCCTTTGGCACTTTTTAAACAAACTTACTCTGATGCAAACAAGCTCAGAGTGGTTTTGTGACAATCAAATGGAGTACTGGAGTTGCTGTTCTTTTTCTTGCCACAAGATGCCATGCTTTTCTGTGGGTATTCATGGTGCTTTTTTGCCAACATACAGGTAGCATTGCCCAGGGCACTTGCTCTCTTCCTATTGCTTACCCTTTCAGATCTACATTCTTAAATACTCTTCTACAAGCAGGTAAAATGGAGAGTGAAGATGATAACTGTTACATCAGTTAGGCCATACACACTGTAATTTCTTGGCGCTACAACTGGTCATCATCAGTGTACATTCAGTTGCCCATTGCACTGGCACCATGTGGGACCACTTCTGCACTTGAATGAAGTGGAACTAGATCATCTGAAATATTAAAACTCATGCCACTACTGTACTTAAAGGTATGTAGTCCTTACTGGAGCTTGAAAACTACTTTTTACACTAGAACTTACTCAGTCCCCCAGCCAGTGTGAGCATTATCCATGCTGGCTGGAGATTCTGGGAGTTGTAGTCCAAAAAAGCAACTTTTAATGTTCTGGTCTTTATAATCCAAGCAGACCCATGATGAACATGCATTCTGCCCTCTAGTGACCCTTTGCCCCAGGCATCTGTTACACCAATCCCTGCATCTCCTCTGATCATACTGTTTTCCTCTTTTTGTTTTTGGGGGTGGAAGAAGATTATGAAAACTCCAAAACCATGTTGGGGATAATATTTGCTGTCCATCCCTTGCAAATGAACAAAATTGCACCTTCTCTTGGTGTAATCTGTCCCTTTGCACAAATAGAGGCCAGCTTGCAGTTTGCCCCCACAGAGGCCACTGCTGTCCAAAGAGCTGTGGCTTTCTTGTACTCCCTTCACTCCAGCATGCATGCCTCTCAGCAGTAAGTGCATGATCCAGCAGATGCTGACCTGCATACACAACCAAGCTCCTGATCGGTCTCAGCTAGATAATTCAAAACTCTCAAAATTAGAGGAATGCTAAGGGAAACTCCCCACGCCTCCCGTCTCATCTCACTCCAGACTTGAAGCAGCACACCCAAGTAGAATACTGAGTTTTATACTCAACTACTTGTTGCTTACCTCCTGTCACTTAAAAGCAGCTAAACTGGTCACAGCATAGACTCAGCCTAGCAATTTCACACACCGATTCATCATACCAGGGGGAGGGGGGTTATTAGGAAGAGAATTGAATGTGTGCAGCCTATTATGTTTTTTGAGATGCCTTGAATCATGTAGGGGAGGACTACAAAAAAAACCCTACATGAGTGCTAGTTTGTATACATTATTTTTATATATGGTTATGTGAAATGCATTTAATCCAAAGCAAGTAAACAATGATAGAAAAATAATAAATGTATTCTAAAGGTCTCTGCGTCTGGAGAATATTCTGGCCACCTACTCCCAAGACCAAAAGGAACGAATAAGCCGCATTCTGACATGTGACTCTCAAGGTTGTCTTCGGAGCAAACTACACTGGTATCCATGTACCCACGCCCTTGCAGCTGTGGACTGCACAGTGAAATCTGTCCAAGGTTCTGGGCTGGACTAGAACAGAGGTGTCTAGAATCCCAGCTTGTGAGGCTTGAAGTTTTCTTGGCAAAATACAATTTTCTCTCAGCACTTGGAATGTTAATTTTTAAGAGGAACAAGTTACTTTACTCACTAATCTATTAATGTAACAGGACATTTGTTACTGCAGTCCAGAAAAGTAATCTGTTGAATTGCACATTACTAATTACTAGCCAGTTGTATTATGTTCCTTCAAGTTGTTTCCGACTTATGGTGACCCTAAGACGCATGTGGTTTTATGGACACGATTTCAGGGGTTTGCCATTGCCTTCCCCTGAGGTTAAGAGCGTGTGACTTGCTCAGGATCACCCAGTGGGTTTCATGGCTGAGCTAGGAATCTAACCCTGGTCTCCAGAGTCATAGTCCAACACTCAAACTACTATGCCGCAGAGGCTCTCACTAACCCATTACTAATGTCCCTATTACAATCTTGCCATTAAAAAAATATAGAGCGAAATGCTCTCTGGTTCACCAAAGTGGTCAGTTCAGTTCTGGGTCTTTGAAAACGTCTAACGAAGTCATCTTTCCTAGCTGCAGGCTGATATAGCTACCTGTGACCCTTCCATTTGTCCCTCTGGTTGTTCAGACTGAGCCAGCATGCACCAGTAAAGAACAACAGGTAAAGAGCAACAGTTCTGTGAAAAGTATTAAGTTACAGCCATGGCCACTGCAGGCAAAAAAAAAAAAAAAAATACAGTGGGACCTTGGTATCCACTGGGGTTTGGTTCTGCTATGGATAGCTGAATGTATGGATAACAAATCTGTGGATACATGAAGTCAGCTCTACCTCTTTTCAAGCTCATTACTGTTACTTATTAGCAGTACTTTCTCTAAGAGTGAAGGAAATGGTAATATCCATATGGAATTTATATAAAGTTTACCCTTATATATTAAATTTATAAAATTATTTATAAAGTCTGTGTACACACTTAGTCTGTCATGTATATATAGCAAGAAACTATAACTTCAGTTCATGAGAAATGTCATCGATTTGTGGCTTGATGAATTCATATAGGGAAGGTACATCAAGAGCCCCCATGTATAAGATGTATTCTGGGAGCTGAAAGCTTAAAAAAAAAAACCTCCCAAAATCTCTTATGATGTCTGAGGGATAAGCTACATTGTCCAAAAAGGTAACTTTCCCAAGCTCTGGTACTTCTGATAAATAAGGAGGCTGGGCAATGTTAGCAACAAGAGTTCTGGTCTAGATGAGCTGATCGAGGAGTACTCTTCTTACCTCATCTGGCAGGATGGGTCCACTCTCAGAAGCACATTTTATCTACAGGTAAGTACATGTATTCATCATTGTATTCTGTCATTACCACATACGTTTTTGGTAAGAAAGCTTCTGCCAGCTTGTTTTCAATCACCATAATCATGCCCTTCAACCCCTATCTATGGCAGCTCCAGTATCTGGGTACCGTATATATTCAACTATAAGTCGAGAAATTTATGCCCCAAAATGGACTCTAAAATCAAGGATCGACTTATGGGTCAATAGGTTACTACAGCTGATAAAGTTCATTAAAAAAAGTGCCCACCTTCCTCTGTAGCCAAGTAAACAGTCCCTATTTGAGTCCCGGTGCCGGCAGCCTCTCCTCTCTCCGCGAGTGTGTGTGTGTTAGCAGGAGCTAACAAGCAGCTACTGAGGGAAGGGAGAAGGATGCAGAGAGAGGGTGCATGCCCAGGCTTGGACCCCATTTTGCAAGCCATGGGTCTGGAAATGCCGGGGTTAAAGGCAAGGCTGGGGTCCTCCTTTTTTTCCCTGGAAGCCATGGGTCTGGAAATGCTGGGGTTAAAGGCAAGGCTGGTGTCTTTTTCTTTTTTTCTGCAAGCCTTGAGTCTGGAAATGCTGATGCAAAGAGGTGTGTGTGTGGGTATGTATGCAACCAGACGTGTTTCCCCATGCTGATACTGAGTCCCAGTCCTGGGAAAAGAGCGGGATATAAATAAATAAATAAATACTGTCACCCTTGAGAGAGGTTCAGAGAGGGAGATGCAGAGCGGGACGGGAAGTGGTGCTTTGTTTCCCCCTTTAGATCTTTTGTAACAATCCCTTGACTTAGCCACGGGTCATAAATCTTACCATGCAGTGTTCAGTTATATAGCCTACTCAATGCTTACATTTAATGACACCAGTGCACAGCTGCACGGGCAAATTAATACACATCTGTAGGCATAATGACACCGCACACACAACTCCACTTCCATAACCTTGAACTGAATGCAGATATATATGAATATTATTCAGTTCTTTGATAAAAAGTGTTCTGTATGTTCCATCTCACTACTGATTAAATCCTAAGGACAAACAGTAAGCGTACCTGTATCCAACATCCCCTGGTTTATGAGTTTCCCAAGAGAAATCTAGCTAGCCACTTTGACAGACAACATGCAGTATTTTGTGGACACTGGATCTGTACCAGTAGTGAAAATGTGTTTTTTAAAAAAACCAAGCCTGCCACAGCAAAATCAATAATATGCATATAATTTATGAATCTTACCAGAATCTGTACAGTTAGGTAACTGGTGGCAGATGAGCTGCTTGTTGAGGATCCCACAATGACAGCCAACTTGTTGAAACTATGTAGTTTGTACTGCCTTCGATAGCAGGAAAGATGCACACTCATTAACTCCCCACCCACCTAAGCCTAAAACCAACCTCAGCTAGGCAGAGGAGAAAGCCTAAGAGCAGAACAGTTTCTCAGGTGAAAAGACTAGGGTGCTACAGCTGCAAGTGGGAGAGAGAGAAGACCTTTTTGGTGATTTAGATGAGAACTTGGCTTTCAAAAAGGTTTAATTGCTCTCTGAGTGATTGTGCTTTGCTCTGCATTGATGAGGATGTGATTCTCCCACCGCCTTCTTTCTTTGCTTTTGCAAAAAGCAAAGCTGAAATTGGCAGTTTGTGAACCCTTTAGATATTTTGGGCTGCAATTTGCATTCTCACTGTTGTCTCTGCTGGTTAGGGTTGATGCTCTTGATTGTAGATCAAGAGTAACAGTTGCTTGTCCCAGGAGTATGTTGTTGTAGATAACTGGAGAAAAAAAAACCCTATAGATTGTGTGCTAGATAGTCATATTCCAGGATTCAGTTGCAACTTTAGACTTTGGTTTACCAAACCAGCAGATAATGTTCACATGCCCTACTACTGTATACATAAGTCATACTCTCAGTACAAAATCAGTCTTAATTTAGTCAAATGGATTTTATTTGGTCTCCATCCAAACCATAGAAATCAATAAAGATCGATACTGGGATGTATGCCTGACCAACTTCCTCTAGAAGACATTGATATTGCAGGTTGCCAAACCCATGCAATAACCACATTAGCCAACATCTGTTATATCCCCCTCCCCTTTAAGTGGTGTTCTAGAAATTTATGATTTCATGTATTTTTTATTGAGCAAAATTACAATGCCTTTTGAACAATTCTTTGTGATGTCTCCTTATTTTCTGCACTTTGCTATAATAGAAGTCTTCTGTTCCACTCACACACACACACTTGACAAAAACCATTGACCTCTCTTAAAACTGAAATGCACAAGTGGAAAGAGCACCTATGAAGTGCACCAATGAGTACAAGTAAAAGAATTAAAGTTTCAGATCAATTGCATAGTTTCCTTTCCAGAAACAGTTTGCTATAAGGTATGTCAACAGAATCGTTTCCTAGAAGACAAGGATGATGACTATAACAATAAAAACACATGGGCCCTATACAGACAGCCAAAATAAAGCTGCTTCGAGTCACTTTGGAGATATGGTGTTTCAATGATACATGCATCCTAAGAGTCCAGAAGCTGCACCGAAGCCATGCTCCACTCCTAAGGACTGGAGTGCAGCTTTGGTGAAGCTTTCAGACTCTTAGGACAAATGCACCATTGAAACACAATACCTCCAAAGTGACTCGAAGCAGCTTTATTTTGGCTGTCTGTATTAGGCCTTCTTTTCTACACTGGTTCCTATGTTCCAATTAATGTGGAACCAACATACAAGTCACAATTACCAAAATGGCTCCTGACACCTTTTCTTCTCCATAAGGGAAATGCCTTGATATTTAAATCAGTGAGAAATGCAACTTACTGCCTAAGGATAGGGAAAGGAAGGTGTGTTTCATGAGCTATAAGTGGCACATGGAGCATTTTTGTGACCCCCATGGCCCCTCAGATAACACATTTCCCCAAAATGCTCCCTGGGGCTTAAGCAGGGCAATTCCTACCAATTTTTGGCTCCATGGGAGATCTAGGAGGGGTGTTTTTTCCCCAAACAGAAGTGTTTCCACTGATTAATACTGTTAATAATTTGAGTGCTACTCACTTGGGCTAACTTCAACACCATTTCAAAGTGCCTTTTACAGGAACAGATCTGTGTGCATGCAAGAAGAGGGGAGTGTTTAGTAGAAAGAAAATCTTTAATGGGCGTCAGGGTATTTTTTTGCTACGGAGAATGTGGGTTAAGTTACTTTCCTGCCAATATACCCATACCTAAAGTTTGTCTCACTCCAATGAGAAAAGGCTGTTTAGTAAAATGATTTTAGAGAATGGACATTTCTTAATTCTTACTTTTTAACACACCTTCTTTGTTTTTGCTCTTATTCTATGATTTAGCAGGAGTTTCCTGTATATTTGTATATATTTACAGCAATACACATATTAAAAAGAGTAATAGCCCAGGCTGGACAGAGAAAACAACTCAAATGCAGATCTAGAAGAACAAATATTTGCTGGTGTCTAATCATTGTCCAGCCATCATAGATTTCCATCTTCCAGTCCTTGCAGAATCAGGACTGGACTTGAGGCTAATTTGCCTGATTTTGATAGGTTAATAGACAAATGAATGAGCAAGGAAATGGGTTAGACTCTTAAAGTAATACAGTACACTGCTGGTCATCAACAAGGCATCTTTGAACACAGCAGGAAAAGATGATGCTTATATCAGGCCACCTTCCTATTATTATGCTCTCTGGTCTATTCATTTACTTACCCAACTCTTTGCACCTACTGTACTAAAGCTATTTTGAATTCCACAAAATCATACTCAAACTTAAATCATGGTAATACACAGAACATACATTAATAAACTCAAAAGAGATATTCTCATCTAAGAGAGAATAATTTTAAAAGAAATGGGATATTCATTTCCCTAATTTATGCCAGGTTTAGATTTGCATCAGGTCTTCCTGCCTTGCTGCTGCTGCTATTGTTGTTGTTGTTTATATCCTCTTTCAAAGCAAAGCCTCCTCAATTGTATACCAGGTAAAAAGTTTAAAACAATTTACTATAGTATTGATTTCAGGTCTCTGAAGCTATACTCTTAGTGGGTTTATTTCTGAGTAAACTTGCCTAGAGGTGCAGGATAAAACGCATGCATTTTTTTTAGGGCAGTAAGAATAAAAACACTACAAAACAAAAAAATTAACCCCACCCCCCAAAAAGCTATGCTGCATTTTTATAGTGCAGTGATGGCGAACCTATGGCACGCATGCCAGAGGTGGCACTCAGAGCCCTCTCTGTGGGCACGTGCCGTCGCCCCAGCACAGAGTTTGCCAGAGTTTGTTACTAGAAAGCCAGAGGGACATGGCACTTTGCAATAAATAAGTGGGTTTTGGGTTAGTTTAGGCACTTGGCCTCTAAAAGGTTCACCATCACTGTTATAGTCTGAAGTAATTTGAAAGTGATAGTGGATGAGAAACCGCTGGCCTTGGACCAGATCAGGGCCACCAATTCCCTCAGCAGCTCTGCCCTGCTCCACTTCAACAACCCTGCTGTGCCAATCTGTTTTTACTCCATTCACATGGTTTATGCCTCAACACTCTGTGAAAGCAACAGGGAACTAAGCTGAGGGGCTACACACAGCATGCTGGGACATGTAGTCATTCTGTATGACTGCACTCCACTATGTTAATTACCAAAGAAGTGTTTTACCAAAGAACCAAAACAAAACAAAAATCCATCATACACTACCCTCCAAATGAAAACAAAGAGCTTCCTGTTTGCAAACTATCCCTTGCTGCTGCCTTTTGATAGTCTTTGCAAGTTTTGCATCTCCTTTTGGATGCTCTAGCTTTGTAACGCTGCACCAGCTGCAAGAGTCAGCAGATGACAGTTTGCAGACATCTCCGTCTTTGCAGTTTGCAAGCCTCTGCTACTCTTTGGCACTTTGTTTTGCAATGCTGTGACAGCTGCAGCATACTGTCCTTTACAAATATCTTCACGTCTCTTAGCTCTAACAAAACAATCTGTCCAGATTCTCTCCTCCTCTCCCTAGGGCTACTGTTAAGGAAGGCTCAATATGAAGGACTGGCTCTAATATTCTCTCTATTCATCCCAATTCCAACCCCAACCCCCCCATACACACTAACTAGAAAGGGATCATTTAAAACAGTGGTTCTCAAATGGTGGGGTGGGACCTGTTGCTTAATGAGGGCATGAGGCCTGGAGGTCTTGATCCCCTCTCCTCCTCCTCTTCCCAAACATTTTTATGTGTAAAATTTACATAAATTCTGAAATTTACTGAAATTCTAATCTGTTCTAATTTAAACAATGTTATTTTATTATAAAATGTTAAAATATAAATATACATGAAAGTGTGAATGAAAATATGCATACTAAATAAACAATGTGCATATGAAAGATGCACGTTAAACAAACCAAATGTTTTTATTCATATACTACATTGAGTGGGAAGGCCCAGGTCTGTGTGTAAATGTAAAGGAAAGGGGGTTCCTAAGGGTAAAAGGTTTGAGTATAACTGCTTTAAAAAGTGATATGTGTCTCAGACTCGTTCTAGAAGGAAGGAAAGATGAAGGAGAACATGGATGTATCTGGCACGAATGAGAAAAGTAGAACAGAGAGATGGGCAGTGCAGCCATTGTGTTTGCATGAAATATCTACATGGTGACAGCCCCAAACACTTTGGGCTTTAGCCCTGCTAGCTACTAGCCATATGGCCTCCAGAAGTCATCCACAAGTGAATTTAGCACTTACAATTTGAGAAAACAAAAGTTGTGCAAGCCTGATGTGTGCAACATTTTGATTGTAGCTATCTGCTACACAGTTAGGAAGAAAAACAGTATAACAACTGAGATTTGATATCTAAAGAGCACCTTATTAGTATTTATCTTCTGATATGGATTTGTGAGTTCTGCAGAATGTGGTCTTTTCTTTTGAGGAAATTTCCCTGAAGTCAGATACCTATTGCTTACTACATTTGGAGCCCACTCATCCCTCTAAGGAGCTCAGAGAAACATTTTTGCCTCACAAGAGTATGGGACAACTGAGGAAGAGTGATTTGGCCATCACTTCATGCTCTCCACAGGCAAGGAGGGTCTGGTACCTGGGTTTCCTACATCCAAGCCAAGACTCTAACCACTATACAAGACGACCACATCGAAGATTACTAGTTTATTAGGCCACCATGGATTTAAAAAATCAGACCTTTAGGATGTTCTTGGAAGACAGAAGGGTAATGAGGGAAGTCATTCACCTGAAACAGAGGCACTCATATTCCTAGTTTTGTTGGTTAATTTTTATAAATTAAAGGCACAAAGGCTCAATTTCTGCTCTCTGTCCACGCCCTTCAGTGGATTCAATGCTAGAGGATCAGACACAGTGAAGAGAAAGTAATGCTTGTTTAGGACTTAGGTTCTACTAAATAATATTCACCACTGACCTATGTATGAATAACACAGCAAACTGGGGGTGGGGGGTGGCATAGTTCACATAGAGCAGCCTCCTCCAAGCTGGTGCCCTCTAGATGTATTGGACTACCACTCTCATCATCCAATTACCTTGCTGGCTGGGAACAATGACAGTTTTAATTCAACACATCCGGAGTGCACCAACTATCATAGGCTATCATAATGCACATGGTGGAGAAGAATAAAAACAGCACCCTTCATGGCTTTTTCTCTAATTGACCATGTTTGACCCGCCAGGTCCAGCCACAGCTACAGTCAGGGGCCAGAGCACACTGAAGCTCGATGCCTGAGTCAGGGACCTCCATGTCACAGCAAACCGGCAGGCCTTCCTTGGTAAAGAAACTAAAAGCAGAAGCTGGGATCTGTGAAAGGAAAACACAAATCACACATGAGCATCCCTCCTACTTTTCCTGGCTCAATGGCAGTAGAACAAGAAATGATATCATAACACTTGCACATTAAGGGAGCAAGAAAAATGCTACGCAAGGCTAGAGGTAATTCTCAGCCAGCTCAATATTTCCAACATCCCCAGGTAGAGATGTTCACCATTTGCAACACGTACCTGGCTGCTGATTCCAGTGGCAACATCTCCCACTTTGACCCCACGGAACTCTCTGATATGTAGACTCTCCCCACTGAGCAAATGGATCTCAATTTTCACCCCTGAAAAGAACAGAAATTAGTGGTGAGCACAGCTGTTGAGCTCAACAGGGAAAGACTTCGGATCAATCTTTTGAGGTAGATATTAGTACCACTGTCTTGGAGGATTTGGGAGTTACTATTCACCTCTTCCCCAAAAACACTTTTCCAAACTCTGTGTTTCTCAGAGGTAAGAAGAGGATGACAATACTGTTGATGAAGTATTTCTCTTGATGAAAAACTTGAGCTATCACAAGAGGTCTCAGTTACTGCCCTTTTACACTGTGCCAGAAGCTGGACAGATTTTTGGCCTGAGAGGCTTTCCATTTGTAGAAGTCAGAGAACAAAACTAGAGAGTCAGTGATGGGAGGCTGATGCCTGAAGAACAGAAATGGACAATCACTAGAGAGGAGCAGTCGCACAAAACAACCCAACAAGAAAAAAAAAAAAGGGGGGGGGGGCAGACAGTAAGCTAGGGAGACCCAGTGGTGGATAAGCAAAAAGGTGGAACTAAAGAAGGGCTGCTACCTAGCATGCTAGTGCAGTATCAAAGAGGCAGCAGCCTAAAACATCATAGAGCCTGGCAAGATATGATGGGAAGACAGTTGTACTACTGAAGGCAAGCCTAGACATGGCTACATTCTTGCAAGGAAGATGAAGAATATTAAAATCCTTAAATCAAACCAGTTAAATTCCCATGACTTCCTAATCAAGAATCCTGGAATGGTAGTTCAGTGGCGGTGGACAAGCAAATATAAATATTATCACTAATCTTTCAAAAGCTACCACTCCAGCATCTGCTGATAGAGAACCATTCCATTTTATCAGAGCAAAACATAAAAACAAAACAACTCTGGTGGTATCTTAAGCAGGCTGAATGTACCATAAGCACACATGAGTGAGAGCCTTCCCCATTTTGTTGCTTCCCAGATGTGCTGAACTACATTCCTAACTGTAGCACTGTTAAGATAAGGGAGATATATCATGTGCGGCTATGCCTTGTTAATATGGTGGTTTGGGTTCCGAACCAGCGCAGTAAAACAAGTATTGCCTTAAAGTAAACCACAGCCTTTTTTTCACTTGACAGTGCATAAATAAGCCTAACAACACATTTAAGCTATCATTTATTAAGTGGGCTTAAAAAAATGCAAAAGTAAAAAAAGTAAAAATTGTCAGCATGCTACACTGAGACACAAAGGCACAAATACTGTAAGTACGCCGAGTTCAGGTAATAAAATCGTGCTATACTGTGTAAATGAAAAGCACTGTATTAGCAAAACACTATAAAGCAAAGCATCTTAAAGCAAGGCATGCATGTATATGCACATCCATGTATGTATAAATATTGTGTATGCACTTGCTGAGATAAACATCTGTGTGCATCTAATAAAGCAGCCACATTTCCATGAAAGCTTGTGGCACGATAAAAGTTTATGCTAGAAGACTGTTGAGAATTACGACATAGGCATCACCCCAAATATGAATACACCAACAAGCAGAGATGCCCACAGAATACAAATAACAGATAGAAAATGAATATTGCTTCTAAACAATTAATATTTAAATAAACCAATTACCTATTAATAAATAATAAGGCAAGAAAGCACACCACAAAATGAAACAGATTAGTATCATAAGCACTGCATTGGTACATTTGAAAGAAGTCATTAGAATCTGGTGAGTTTACTACCCCACACCTTACCATTGAAATAGGTGGGCACATCTGTCTGCTTGCTGCGATGTATCCAGCTGTTCCAGCTGTTGCTCTGCCCATCAGCCTGGCTGTTCCAGGAATGTATTCCTGAACTCATGGTATCCTTCAAACTGTGAGATGTTTTCAATGAACTCTGAAGAACCAGAAAGCAAGAGCAATTTCATTTTCCTGCTGACACCCAAAATGGCTTCTTTTGGTAAGCCTGTATCATCCAAATACAGTGAGGCCTAAATACCCTATAGGCACCAGATCCTGTCTCATCTTGGAAGTGAAGCAGGATCAGTTCTGGATATTACAATCAGTTCTCTGTATCCAGATTCTTTATCCGCACATTCATGTATCCATAGCTTGAAAATATTTTTTTAAAAGTATAAATTCCAAATAGCAAACTTTGATTATGCCGTTTGATATAAAGGATAGCATTTTACTATGTCATTGTATTTAATGGGATTTGAGCATCCATGGATTTTAGTATCCATGGGAGGTCCTGAAACCAAACTCTAGAGGATGACAAGGGCCCACTATACTAGAATGGGAGACTGAGAACAAATACAAGGTGTAGGCTATATTTCAGACTAGCAAAACCACCACTGAATATTCCTTGCCTAAGAAACGCCTCTGAAATTAATGGAGTTGCCCTAAGTCAATGGTCGATTTGAAGACACAAATGCACAAGGCCAAATACAGTAGTGGAAGCATGGTTTGGTTTCAAGTAGTCCCATTGCCTCTGGCAGGACACATCAGCAATGGAAACATGGCATATAGTACCCAGCAAGATCCTATAGACAGAAAAGGTAGAAAACCTCTTTCAGCTGAGAGCCAAATTCAATTTAAAAGATATTCTTGGAAGCTAAATTCCAGTGATGGATAAGCAAAAAGGTGGAACTAAAAACACCAACATATTTTACTGACAGTAAGTAAGCCCTAGGAAAGTCAATTCAGTTGTTTATCAGGGAGGGGCTTGTAGAAAA
>NC_056527.1:84351712-84396937 GCF_019175285.1 Sceloporus undulatus | reverse complement strand
GCTGGAAAACAATAATTTAATTTCCCTCCAGGAACCCCTTCAGGATGCTATTATTATTATTATTATTATTATTATTATTATTATTATTATTATTATTATTATTATTATTGGTATTTATACCCCGCCCTTCAGCCCTAAAGGCTATTAGAGTGGCTTACAAGAGTCCCTCTCAAAATGGTGACTGGAAGTGGTATTGTATCACTTCCTGTTGTCATTATGAGAAGGAAAACACAGGTATTGGAGGTGATGGAGCATCAATGAGGATGGGAAGCATTTTGCAAGTTTTCACATATTTGTATGTACCAATGCTGCTATTTTCCAGTGCTTTTGGCCATTCAAAAAGGCCAAAAGCAGCACCACAGTGGAGAGAATAGAGGTGTTTGTTGCTTCTTTTAGGTTCTCCCGAGATGGACTAAGCTCTTACATTTTGCCACTCTACTCAGAGAGGGAGATGGATCTTCTTTTGAGTTAAGGTACAGCACTTACATTGACCCATGGATAAATCGACCCAGATTTTTTGAGTCAATTTTTTGACTCAAATTTCTAGACTTATACATGAGTATATACAGTAGTTTGGAATGGCAATGGCCTGCAAATAATGCCATTTTAAAAAAAAAAAACTAGGGGACTGCAGGGCTTTGGAGCACTGGTGGTCTTTAGGGACTGCAAGTGGGGCCCAGGAGCCACCTGTAATCCATGGGGCAAACTTTCACCACCCCTGTTTTCACCACTCAGGGCCAGGAGATGTTCCTGGGATTTCCTGGTCAAATATTGAAACTTAGCATGGGGATGCCGCATGGAAGCAGCAAGTGCCTGTCCTCTAGTACTTGCCTTCTCACTGGCATCTGATGGGAGGGAGCTGTCCAAGCTGAGATATGAAAGTATTTGTTCCTGCTCCTCCAGAGAGAAGGGCTGAGAGAGACTGTTCAGAATCAGCTCTGAGGAAAGAAGAGGAGAGCAGATTAGAAACAGAAACCCAAGACTGCATATGCTCTTACTTTAAAGGTTTTTAAAAATTGAAAAAGGAATCCTCACTGAAGTTCACAATACATATATTGTGCCTGAAAATAAATAAATAAATTTGTCCCATTCAAGTGTTATCTCTTCTCAGCTGTCAGATCTACTAATTCTAATAACCAGTTACATCTGGCTTATTTAGTCTTCTCTCATTTTCACAGTACCTTGCTCATAAACATGCATTCAAAACATGAGGGGCAGGCATACACTTTTTAATAAGTGCTCTGTCTTAGTAGAACAAGACAAGGGCATCAGCTAAGCTAAGCCCTGTTATTCAACTCCCCAAGAAAAATGGATTTCAAAAGTAGTAACATTCACTTTGCCTAAAGCAGCGATTTTCAACATTTTTCTGTCTTCAAGAGACGTTTCCAAACTAACTTTCATGTATGTTCCATATTATGTCTCTAGATCTCAGAAAGGTGTCTACATAGGGTGCTACTGAAGCATCCTTGGTCTTTTTATGTCCTGGCTTGAACTGATGATGTGGCCATCCATATTCAACCAGTCTTGGGGGCCATTCATTGCAGGGTGCTTCCAGCTGAAGCTTCCAATGCACCATTGTCATTCCTAATTTACAGAGGTGAATATGAAATTCTTACCATCTTGTACTTTTCCTATTTTTTCCCCAACATCTGCTCCATCTTTTTTCTTAATGCAGAAATTTTATTAAGGATGAAAAGATGGAACAGCCAGCTGCATATACCCTTCTGATTGTGAGCAAGATAAGCCTCCACATTTGGAAGCAGACACAGAGGAAGACAGGTAGTGATCGGCAAGCTGTCTTTCCAGGGAATTTGCTCATTTGGCTCATCCTCTCATTAAGGAACATCTGAGAAGCTTTAAAGGAACTTCAAGAACAGTTTGAAAGCTCTGTCTTCCTCTTCTTTTCAATGTAGCTTGACTACCACAATCAACTTTATACTTAGTGCCAAAAATATACTATTACATTGTATGCAAAACTAAAAAGAAAATCCTCTGTCCAGGAACAAACAAGTCAGATTTACACCTAAGAATTGGTGAAAGTTCCCACACTTCCTTGCATTGCATCTAATGCTTCCCAGAGTACTCTATCCTCCATCTTGAGCAGCAAATGTAGAAGGCATGCTCAGAAGATGCCTGCCACAGATGCTGACAAAACGTCGGGAATAAACTCTTCTAATCTAGAACATGGCCACATAGCCCGAAAAACCCACAAAAGGTCTATGTAGAAGGTTGGTTTGATGTGGAGCTTAATTCCAGCCTCCATTCTATACTACTCAGAGCCTACAAAAGTTACATTTTAAATTACAGGTCCCCAAATTCCCCAGACAGTTTGGCAACAAGCTGGAGGATTTTGGGAGTAACTTTTTCAAATTTTGTCCCAGCCTTCTCCTCACTTTTAATCTTACATTTGCTCCTTCTGCCTTCACTCTATAGTCTTGTGGAGCTCAGATTCACAAGCTCATCTTCATGTTCATGGGTTGTTTTAAAGTCAGCTTTAACTAGGATGCTGTGATAGCCAGCAGAACAAAGTGATTCTTAGAAGGATGAGATAAATACATTGAGAGGACATATGTTGGTTCAGTGCCTGGAAAGCATGATAACTTGGAATGTATTCTTCTTGTGTTTGAATTAGGAGGTTACTTATTTCTCAAGAGCTTTAAGCCTGCAGGATGAGTCAGGATCCAGAGCTAGAAAGACATACAAGTTGAGTCCTCCTTATCCAACATGTGACCAGAAGTCTTTTGATTTTGGTCCCCCCCCCACATATTGGTACATTTTCATATTTTTTTCTCTGAGATGGGATCCAAGTCACACCATGAAATTCATTTATGTTTCGTATATACCTCATATACATAGGCTGAAGGTAATTTTATGTACAATATTTTTAATAATTTTGTGGATGAAACAAAGTTGGTGTACACTGAACCATCAGAAAGCAAAGGTGTCACTATTTCAGTTACCCATCTGGACAATTCTGGATTTTGGAAATTTGGAATTCTGGATAAGGGAGACTCACCTGTAATGGAACTGTACCCTGCATCTCAGCCCATGAGTTACACTGAGCAGCTGCAGGGTGTGTGTTTGGATGCGGTGGGAGGGATTCATGAAGGAAGGAGAGGCTTGGGCACTTCAATTTCCCTCTCCCACATGACTATCCTTACTTCAGCTCCAACACAAGACAAAAGTATACATAGGGCAGGGGTGAGACTCATGCCATCCTCCAGATGTTGTTGAACTGTAATTCACAGCATTCCTCACCATTGGCTATGCTTGCAAGGACTGCGAGGAGTTACAGTTCAACAACGTCTGTAAGGCCACACGATTCCCAGTACTGTTCTAGAGGGAAAAGGTACAAAGGAAGATTCAACATCCACTGCAACTGCTTCTCTGCATAAAATGACACCCCCACCCTGCTGATTTACAGTTTTGTGGTGCAAACTTTTACAACTTTGTGGTATAGACATTAGCAACTGTAATAGCAACAGACACACCCTCTCAATCCATCAGCATGCCATTTGTTAGATTCAGGAAAGATAATAGAATCTTAATACCATACAGCTCACTTCATGAGAAATCTTGGTTGCTTTAACACCCTGATATGCTTGATTACCTTCATGGGAAAGCTGTTTAGTATTTTGAGCTTCTTTTTTTGGGTCCATTTAATCATCGTGTTCCACTGACCCATCTGGATTCACTTTTCACATCAGGATTACATTCACCACCATCCCTTTCAAACTTAAAAATACCACATTTGCTTTCCCAAATTGTAAGAAACAAATATAAGCACTTGAAACTGAAAGGCTTTCTAGGGGTGTGGGAAGTTTCACAAATGACTTGACAAAACTAGATCATAAGATGTCCAAAAAAGAGAATTTTAAAGAGAAGGATAAGTTGATCCATCATTACCGAACTCCAGCTGCTGAAGGTCATGTTCTAAGTTAGCAGTTTTCCATTCCATGAAGCTGCCCTTCTTGGTGCTGAGAGGAGCTGGGAAAGAAGGCTGAAGGGAGTCAGATGGCCATAGTAATTCCCTACATGCACTTGGGTGGACAAATTGGTTTCTCTCCATCAGGACCTGTAAGGGGAATGATGGGCTGGGGCTTCTGACCAATGGCTTCATGCTACCAGGAGGCTCAAATGTTGACAATGGTGGTTCTGATAACTTAGTTTCTTGCACCTTCTGTAGACATCTGGGTTCTCTGTATTCACCTCTCCAAGGACTCTTCAAGCCTCCCACTGCAAAAGGACAATGACAAAAAGTCAGATTACAAGGGGGGAGTGGGCTGGAAGCAGCAATACTGTTCTTGAGTCATTGCCCAGGTTTACTTGAGGTGATTAATCTGCAAAATATAAAGCGAAAAGTCAGATCTTACCTATTCCCTATGAAGACCAATTAAAAAGAGTGGAAAATATGTCCTGTGACAAGGTTCTGGGTGCTGTGGTCCTGCAGCTACTCCCCTTTGGCCACAATATAAATAAAATATAAATTAAAATATAAAATAAAATAAATATTATATTATAATGGCTGGGGCTGATGGAAGCAGCACACCAAAGGTAACAAATTTTCCCCCCTTGTCTTAGGGGAAGAACAGTGTTGTAGCATAGCTTTACCTACCATTTCTACAAGTGAATCATTTCTTTTACTTCCCTTTTACCAAGGGAAGACTAGCAATGCTGTTTTGGAACAAGATTTTGTTATCTTTCCAGTATCTACAACAATCAAGGGCATGAACAGAATTAGGTTGAGACAAGACTTCTTCAGTACCAGCATTTTGGCAATGGGATTCCCTACCAAGGATTACCAACCAGCAGCCAGGTCCACATTGTTTTGTATGTACTTTGGATAGCTTCTGAAGTGTTTTAACTATGGTTATGTTATTAAAACTAGTTTTTTTAAAAAAGATATTGCTTTGATTTGTTTTAAAGAACGCTTGCAGCTGGTTTTTTTTAATGTTGTGCATTGTGTAGGGGTTCTGAAGGGCTGAGAGACAATAAACAAATGAATAAAAACATAAATAAATTATTCTATACATTACAGAAGCTGGTAGAATTATGTACTGCACATTTTCAACTACAGGAACCAAATGTATTTTTCCAAGTTAGTTGATAATAAAATGCCTAAATGTCTTTGCATTTCAAAAAATAATGTTAACCAAACAAGGGCCTGAATTCAGGAAAGAGATGTATGCATATGGACTGATGACTGCACACATGAAGTGAAAAACTTGGCACTGCATATCATACAAATTCAACAGACAGTGGCAGAAGCTCTGTTGCACAGTCTGCACACTGTGCAATGACCACAGTCAGCCCAATGTACTACACTCATGCAAGTGCACACAGTATATCACACACTCCTTTAAGCCAGAGAAAAATAGTGTGACCTGGTATCTTCTTCTCCTTCTTTCTCAAAATGGTAGCTCTAACCACAAATTATCTCACAAGTGCACTAAAAACATGAGACAAAACCAAAGCCTTACTGAGAGGGAGTAATATCTGGGCAAGAAAGCTGTTATCTGAAGGAGCACACATAGATGGCTCAGTGAGTTGTCTCTGTGTGCTTTGTAGATGCAAAACAGATTTATAATATCACATTCTAGGAATAGCAAAATGGCATAACCAATCCTGAATATGGGAAAAGGTTGGGTTTTTTTTGGGGGGGGGGAATACATCATCCAATGGTCATGCAAGAGGGGAAGAATCTGGGAACTTTAGTCCTCAGAAAGTGACCAATGGGGATATCCTTCCAGATCAATAGATGGAACCAAGTTCCTATAGCAAACTGTGTGTAAAGATATGCAGGAAGAGTGATCTCATTTTTCTTCCTCCAGATGATAAACTGCAGCTAGAACAGGAGCTGTCTGGTTGCCTCCTAGTGGCCAGTAAATGGCTGCGGTAACACCCCAGCACTTGATAGCTGTATTTGGTTTGGACACTGCACAAGGAGATACTGCATAGCTTGTTACACACAGTCTCAAACCAGACATGTAACCCTGGGTTATGTACACATGTCAGTAACAGGATTCTGTTCACATTTTACAATGGGATATAACACCTTAATCCTCTTCCAACTCACTTTAGAACAAGTAGATCTACCAAACAATGACTTCTAAATAGCCCTATTAAATTCAATCATACCAGCATTTCAGAGCAGTAAGAGCAAAAATCACATTGTATGGCAACAACTAGAGTTTTGTTTTTTTACTGATTAAGGATCTAGAGTCAGTATAGTGTAGTGGTCTGAGTGCTGAACTAGGACTCTAAGAGACCAGGGTTTAAATCTCATGGAAATCTACTTGGGCTAGTCACACTTTTTCAAGCCTAAGAGGAAGATAATGGCAAATGCTCTCTCAACAAACCTTGCCAAAAATACACCAAGATTCACATTACACTCACTGTAAGTCAGAAACAACTTGAAGAGATGCAAGAACCTGGCTCCAGTTATCTACAGCTTTTTGAAAGAGATGCGTCATATTCTCACCATTCTCAAGTGCTGTGTTGGCCTTCAGTCTCAATTCTTCTGCTGAGGCACGTTTGGCTGGCTCCTTCTCAAGGCCAGACTTAATGACATGAGCAGTGGATGGATGACAGGAGGAGGGGATTTCTCTCAGGGGAGGTGGTTCTTTGGCTATCTGCAATGTAGAAACATGGGGAGTACAGAACTGATGAGATTCAAGAAACAGCAAAGTCCCTCTAAGCAGAAACAGACTAGTAAGTATCAGTCAGCAACGTGGCTGGGGAACCGTCATATTCTTAGGATGGGGTGGGAAGTCCCACTAGGGACAAGAGGAAGACAGCAATTCTTTTCTACAGCAAGCTCCAAAAGGATGCCTCCCCCTACCCCAGCAGACAAGAAGCTTGCCATCTTCCTCTCTTCTATTGTTGATCACTTGTGGTTATATATAGGAAAGGTACTTTTCATAGAAGCATTTTTTTGCTTTAATATATTCCTAAAAATCAGCACCAGAGTAGAAATATTTAAATTAACACAGCAGAACCTGAGGCTTTCTGATTGTTACTGCACTCAGTGGCCTCTGGAACTAAGACTGACAGGACTGAGGCCAGAATCATGTGACAGGCCCCAGGTTACTCACTGTTGATTTAAACAAAGTATGTTCATAAAATAGAATATCAATCCTAAGAATCTGTTTTTAGATTAACAGATTTGTGGCTGTCTCTAAGTATGTTCTTAATACATGTTCAATGGTAATTGGGAATGAGGGCTGTATGAAATTTAAAGAATTTCAGTTTTGCATACATAGTTTTGATGTATGTACATTTCACATCTGGCAATAAAGACCCCACTCTGAAATGAATGTTAGACTTTTTCCTCCTTCTGCTTCATTATTGAAAATTTCCTTTGATTTCATCTTCACTGTGATAGAGATGAGACAACTATCAAGGCCTGAACTGACCTTTTCAGAGGTACTGGTACCTGGAATATTTGGACGTGTGTATGATTATAGTTGCCCCATCTCAAAAAAGGTGGTGTAGAACTTTCAAAGATGTAGAAATGGCAACCAAATTGATCAGCAGATTGGAGCCGCAGAACAAAAAAATATCTACAGCAGGTTTACTAACCTTTTCGCTATGTGGATCACTATATTGTTATCAAAAGCTTTTGCAGACCATTACATAAGCAAGTCATAAGCAAGGATTATCAACAATTATTCCTGTTATGAAAGTACTACTCTATTCTTTACTGTAAATCTTACATTTCATGGCCCTTTGGCTTTAATATTTAAAGTTTTATCTTCTATGCCTATAATATATCTGTTGACTGAGGACACCGTTGATGCATCTGATGAAGGATGCTCTTGACAATGAAAGCTCATGCCACAACAATTCTATTATTAAATAGGTCATCCACTAGAGCAGGGCATTTCTTTTTCTTCATTCTTTTTTATTTGCTATTCACTAGCATGCAGCTTACCTTGAGACACAGAGGGTGATTGTAATATTGGACCCAAGGGTGGCAGCCATTCAGCAAATGCAGCATCATACAGCAGCTACTCCAGACATCTGCCTTGGCATCGCAGCGTTTTCCCATCACCACTTCAGGGGCTAAGTGGGTTTCTGTGCCAGGAACATATTCCCCTGGAAATGCAACAGGGGAGATCTGCTCTCTAAGGTCTTGGTGGGATCTGCTACATGGATACAACCATGCTCAGAGAGTTCTTAAAAGCTCCAGTGCTACTGCATATGATTTGGACCCTAAATGGAGACCTAGGACAATGTAGTGAATACAATAAAATGTAGTATTGGGCACAAGCATCCAACATGATCTTAAATCCCTGCTCAGCTACAAAACTCATGGAATCTCTGAGCAAATCATGATCTCTCAGCCCAAATCTACTTCACTAAGGGATGAAACATACTACTCAGAAGAGGCAGCTTCAAGCCGCCCCCACCCCACATGCCGCAGTCCTAATCTGCCTTGAAGCCAGTTGAAAAAGGAACAGCAAAGATCTGCTCCTTTTTTGGCTGGCAAAAGCTGGCTTTTCCCACTCCACAGCAGCCTGAAGCCAGCTGCAAGCTGCTCCAGCAGTATGTGGCATACAAACATTGCACCGCCAGTGCATCTTGAACAGCTGGGAGGTTTCAAGATGTTTTGGGGTGAATGGTATCTAAATACCATGCCCCCATGCTGCACATAAGGCAGCTTTACTGGGCCATCTTTTTCAGTCCCATAATGGTACAAGTGCTCCATGATCCTTCAAAAGAGTACAAAGTTGAGAGAGAGCCCTGACCTCTATTTTTAGGACTGGCAACAGACTGCCTGGTGCTTTGTGAAAGTGTCTCCCTTCCCCATTCCCATTTTCCTTCATAATAGTGAGAAAAATCTGGAGTGATTTCAAAGAAAAACCATTAAATATTCCCTGTTTTTCAGTCTGATCTTAAAACTTGTAAAATACATTAAGAATTATGGACCTAATAAGACTAAGTCTTTTACTAAAAAGAAAATATTTAATATCCTTTGTTCCAGGTACCATATTTTCCGGCGTATAAGACGACTGGGCGTATAAGACAAGCCCCCAACTTTTCCAGTTAAAATATAGTTTGATGTATACTCGACATATAAGACTACCCCTCTTCCAATGCATACCAAATAAAAATTTAAAAAACTTTTAAACTTCAACCTACTGGGGGGGGGCCTAGTGCCTACGTGTGCCGGCTCCCCAGGCCTCTGCTGAGGCCTGCAAAGCCTGCCTTGTGTGCAGGCAGCACCCTGGCCTACTATGGGCTGAGTTGAGGGGGCCCGGCACCCACACGTACCAGCTTCAGTTGTATATTGTATGCAGTTGTGAACTGCATCACAACAGCAAATGGCATCCTGTTAGTGAGTTATGATGCGGCAAGTCATCATTTCTACTCACGTTTTTGTTTTGTTGCAGATGTTGAAGGTCCAGCCATGGAACAACCACCCCCCAAAAAAAAGCCGTCTTGTAAGCTGCACAACTGCCCCCCAAAAGCCAACAACATGTTGTTGGAAAGCAGAGATAATCAGTAAGGATGTACGCAGCTATTTCTCTGTAGCTGGACGTCTGCAAGAACCATCTGTAAGGGCTTCCTGAGGACCCTCAGAAGTTTTTGTAGATACCTGTTGCAGCACATCCAGCTGCATGAAAATAGGTGGACACATCCCTAGTGATTACTTCCTGCTCTCCAACAACGTGTAAATGGCCATGGAAGGGGAAGCTGCACTGCTTTCAAGCTGTGTTGGGGGAGAGATAGCTACAAAGATGTAACTATATCATACATGCATGTCTCTTGATGCAAGATCTCAAGAAGGGAATAGATGGCAATAAGAGTTTGTTTAATAAATTGTGTAGAGGAGAGAGGTACGAATCAGACATTCCCCAGTTCAAATCACACCTCTGCCACAACTTCATTCAGTGGTCTTAAATAAGCCACATTTCTATTAGTCTCAACTGTTTGAAAAAAAAGTATATTAATACTGTGTAAGGTTTTCAAGAAGATAATATATATGAAGCACTTTGAGCATTTTAGAACTTCTATGTCAATATTAAGCATTATTATTGTTCTTATTTTAAAAACAAAGGTCAAGTCCTTACAGTTGTAAGGAAGCATCTAAAAGTGCACAACAATGTTTTCTAAAATTTCAGGAGTCAAGGGATGGCCGAATAAAAACTCCCAGTGGTTGGGAGATAACTTTTCAATGCTCTTCCATCTCATGGCTAGCAAAATGACAAAATGTTAATACAGAACAGCTAAATCTGCACATTTCATAAAGACTGGATTCCAGCTTTTGGGGCACAGATTTTTTTTAAAAAAATATGGATTCCATACAGCTCTGATTATACTATAAGATAATACCGGGGAAAGAGAGTGACATAGTGTGGTTAGGACTGGGATGGTGTCAGATATCAGTACAAGAATTCTAATAGGGAGAGTAGGCAGACAACCATACTCTGGATATTTTTATTTAAGGTTAGCTTTGGGAATTAAAAACTATGGCCTGTTACAGACTGCCAAAATAAAGCTGCTTCGGGTCTCTTTGGAGGTATGCTGTTTAAATGATGCATGCATCCTAAGAATCCGGAAGCTGCACCAAAGCTGCACTCCAGTGCTTAGGAATGGAGTGTGGCTTTGGCGCGACCTCTGGACTCTTAGGACCCATGCATCACTTAAATAGCATACCTCCAAAGAGATCCGAAGCAGCTTTATTTTGGCAGTCTGTAACAGGCCAATGTTTTGGCCTTTTAGAATCTGCTGTAACATACCTGTCATCAAGTAATTCCCCATCTCATCTGGGTGAAGGTGAGCTGCATGACCAAAATCACATAGGACAGCATGGTTTCCATCACCAGATAAGAGAACATTGTCAGCTGATGAAAGAAAATATTACAATTATTACTTGCCACCAGAGTACAAGTGTGTCACAATGACAAGACCTAGTTCTTCCCTTAGATGGTCAGCATACTGCTGAAGTGTACAATTTTGAACTCCAGGTAGAGCTTAACATGACTGAATGCTCCTCTATAGAAGAACAAATCTAGGCACATCATCACAAATTAGCATATCAAAGAGAATATCCTCTTTAATGATTTAAAAAAATATATAACAGAGTATTCAACAATGAGATTTGCCAACTACAATCTAGAGTCAAAGACAAGCAGACGTTGTCCATCTCAATGAGAAATGTAACAAACTCTCAGCAAAACAGTGCTCCTCACAAATGGCCTTTCAGGAGCAGCAGAAAATAATCCCACTCTGGGAAAAACACTGTACCACCCAGAGGTCAATTCATTAACAATGCACATACCTTTTACATCTCCATGAAGGATATTGTGAGTGTGAAGGTACTCCAAGCCTTTTAATGTTTGGCTCAGATAATCAAGGGCTCTGTCCTCTGGCAAATAACCACACTGCTTAAGTAGCTGACCAAGTGACCCACCTGCAAGAAAGAACACACTTCACTATAGTTCATTAAAGTGGTTATAAGTGAAGACCTATAAACATGTAAGCATTTCTAATGAATGATAATGATCTTTTCCAGTCTATGTGCAGTGAACTCACACAGTTTCTCTCTCTATTCCCTGAAATATCATTCCATCACTCCAGGACAGACTGCAACAACATACCTTCTGGTTCTCATAAGAAAAGCCCTAATGGATCAGGCCAATGGCTTATTCCCGCACAGTGGTCAATCAGATGGGCAGGACTGCCTTAAAGAGGAGGAAGCTAACTTGTTTTCTGCTGTTCCACAGACTGGGACCCGGAGCAATGGATGCAAGCTACAGGGAAAGAGATTCCACCTCAACATTAGGAGGAACTTCTTGACAGTAAGGGCTGTTCAACAGTGGAACAAACTCCCTCAGAGTGTAGTAGAGTCTCCTTCCTTAGAGGTCTTTAAACAGAGGCTGGATGGCCATCTGTCGGGGATGCTTCGGTTGAGACTTCCTGCATGGCAAGGAGTTGGACTGGATGGCCCTTGCGGTCTCTTCCAACTCTATGATTCTATGATTCTAGGAAAAGAAATGAACATTCACCTTTTGCTCTCCTTAGAAATTCCCAATATTGAGATTAAATCTAGGGTAAAAAGATCAATTGTAGATGTCAGCCACAGGTTTTAGAAGGTAAAATGGAATGGAAAAGAAAATGACACAAGGAGAAAACTAGATTTCTAAGGTGGCTTGCTTTTACTGATAAAAATGCAGGATTAACTCCAGTAAGCTGCCAATACTCCATCAAGTTTATGTCTCATCAAGATGCTGATTCCAAGAGTAGGGTTAATGCATGTAAAGCCTAGCTAGATCTTCAATGGTTTTCATCAGGTCCTGTGGGAAAAAAGAGCTATGTTTTGGAAGCATGGAATGGTGGGGGGGGGGGGGGATAGGCACACTCAGATTATAGACTGTGAGAACCTCAAAGGTCTATTAAGGAATTCTCACTCTTTTTGTGAACAAAGAAGTGGCAAAGCCAGATAAGCAGACTTGAATGCTGGTTATTGACGGTAACAACTAATCTACAATTGAAACTAAAAAAACTTGATTAGTAGGTAATCTGGGCTGTACATCTGGGCTGAGTTGCCAGTACATCTGGGCAGAGTTGCTGAGGTTACTGAGTCTGTGTTTCAATGATAGACAAGAAAAATAAGGTTTAAGAAAAGGACTGGAACTCCATTTCTATCTCTTCCCCATTAAACTTAATAGTCTGCAGTTTAAAGCATTGTCAGCATAGTGAGGATCCCACTCCAGGTATTTTGGTATTTAATAGTTCCATAAGTAGATGGGACTCCAGAAGTCACTAAATAACTCAAGTCAATTAATGTGTAAGCTTGCTTGAATGCTCATCTGGTCAACCTATTTCCAGGTCAGGATTTGTTACTTTGCCTATGCAGTAGCTTATTAATCATTGCTGTTTAATTATAATTAAATTATTTTTAATCATACCACTTTCTGCTGTCATTGATCACATACCTTCCATTAGCTTCATGAAGATAGTAACCCAGAAGCCTTCTTTGACTGCTCCGTATAATGGCAAGACATTGGCATGCATCAATCCAGTGCATGATGTTAATTCCTCTGCACGGAAGTGTTCAAGTCGCATCTAGAAAGTGAATAGTAACACAAAATGATTCCTTTGATACAAAGGTTCTCATTGGCTTGTAAGAGAAAACAATGGCTTCCACTGTATCACAGACTCATAAAGTAGCATCCTTTAGGCCAGTGCTTCTTAGGTTATCTGTTTTGGAGGATCAGCAATTATTTTTTCCCAGTGGGCCAGGACCAACATCATATTCGTGCTCATTGACGATAACTGTTTTTCTCTCTCCTGGAAACCTACCAGGGATTGGCAGTCAATGGCTCAGGAACTGGCACTGGTTCGAGTGTCATCATTTTGAGTAGCACCACTCCTGTCCAGCATCTGCTTCACTAAATGAAGTGAAGGGTGAGTTTGAATGAGAAGAAACCCTCATGCTGGATGAGGGGACAGAAGAAACTGAATGGATAGGTACGAAAGTGGAGGACTGGCAAAATGAGAGGGATGGTGCTGCCAGGATGTTAAGAGATGGGTCTGTGGGCAATTAAGAAACCAAAATGCAAGCCAAGTGTAGGAGAATCAGAAGCTGGGGGAAAAGTGGGAGGAAAGGCAATAAATTTAGGAGAAAAAATGACTGGGGGTGGGATGCTTATAAAGCAAGAAAAAAGAATTGGGGTGGCTAAGAAACTGTCTGGAACAGTCAGGGTAGATTTAAAAAGCCAAAGTTGACAAGAAATGAAAAGCAGAGAGCTGATGAAACAGCTAGTAGGGTTGCATTTTTTAACAAAAAAAGTTAAGAAGATGGTGTTCATGAGAATCTTCAAAAAGCTTCCGAAAAGGAAAGGATGTGGGTTTCTGGCAGGAAGCTGAGAGCCAAAGAAGCATCGGAAGATGGAAGACCAAGGAAACTATGAGGACTGGGGATAGGGAGCTGAATTTCAAAACTTTTGCTTGTAGGTCTCAAGTAAGTAATGGGTTGTCTGAGCAACAAAGATGGCAGGCAAGTAAGAATCTACAGGAATCCCAGTAATGCAAGCTAACTTTTCAAAGTAGCATTAAGATTACCAGTTTTTCTTTGACACAGACATTTAAAATACAGTTTGTGTGTTATATGCAAGAATAAAAAACAAAAACCCACAGTCTTGGCCAAGAGAAGAGGAAGGTTAAAGTGAAAGCAGATAGTATTTAGACTGGACAAGTACAAAATCTGCTGAAGGAAAATATGAGTCACTTGCATGCTTGCTGCTGCATAATAATTCAAATGAGTCTGGATGAGACTATGAGACAGGAAGAAGGAGTACACAGAGAAGTGAGGAACAGATCTTTAAAGAAAGTGGCAGATAATTCAGTCTACAACCAGTGCCTTAAAATATAGCCACACCAGAGAAATGCCATTCTGTCACTTGAGATCCCCACACTTCTCTTCCTACAGTTCACTTGGGCTCAGTTCCAGCATGGATAAACACAATCTGAAAGTGCTTGATGCGGTTTCGCTGTTGAAGTTAAACAGCCTTGACTCTGGACAGTACCTGAATGGGGGACCACCCAAAACCAGTTATGTTGGGGGAAAGCATGGATAAAGATCGATCAGCTAGCACTGAAAGTGTTGAGCTAAGTATAACAGTGAGCTGTATAATCAAATTGCTGACAGAATTCTCCCACGATCCCAGTAGCCAGAAAATGTCATTTCAGGTGTGTTGGGGGAAAGCATGAATATAGATAGATCAGCTAACACTGAAAGTGTTGGACTAAGTACTGTATCATAGTGAGCTATATAATCAATTAACTGAAGGAATTCTCCTGCAATCTTGGTAGCCGGAAAATGTCATTCCAGTTGCCAGATTAAAGACTAGTATTTTTCTAACTTTGTACATCCACTCTGCTACCACTTGCTCTTAAGGGAATAATGTAAGCTTTTCACAAAGGGCTGTCTTTTGGACTTTGTACAAGAGCAATCCTTCCAGCAAAGCTTGCTACACCCAACGCCTACACATGGCAGGAGATTCCAGTGTTTGGTGCAGCCATGGCAACGCCTTCTGCCTTGACCTTCACAGCCGAGAAAAACAAGTTGCTGCAGAGAGGCACAGCGGCAACTGTTCCAGCCGGCTGCCCTCAGCAGTTCCAAGGAAAAGGAAAGGAGCTTAGGCTCAAAGACATTTGCATTACCTTTTTGGCTGCACACTGAAAGCCTGTCTCCTTGTCCTCCATTTTGTACACTTCCCCAAAAGATCCTGTGCCAAGCAAGCCTTGGCTTTTGGTCCAGTGAATGTCCTCACGGTATTCGTAGTCCACTGCTTTCAGTTTCTAAATAGTTAGAGAACCAAAAATAAAATAAAATAATAAATAAATTAAAGAGGTCTGTTAAACTAAGGGAATGCTAAAAGCAGTATGAAGTAAAGCAGGGAGAGGCAGACATTTCAGAACTGAAGCCATTTTATCCCAGAAACCATTTTTTATATACAGAGGGCTCTTGGTATCTGCTGGGGATTGGTTCCAGGATCCTCCATGGATACCAAAATCCATGGATGGTCAAATACCATTAAATACAGTGACATAGTAAAATGGTTTCCCTTATATAAAATGGCAAACTCAAGATTTGTTTTTTTGGAATTTATGTATTTTTAAAATATTTTCAAACTGTGGATGCCTGAATCCATGGATACAGAGGACTGACTGTACTGTAATGTAGTTTGAACACTGGACTATGACTCTGGAGATCAGGATTCAATTTCACCTACTGGGTGATCCCAAGTTACACTCTGGCAGCTTCAAAGGATGGCAATAGCAAATCAGCTCCAAAGAAACTTGCCAAGAAAAGCCTATGATAGTTGCACCTTAGGATCAACACAAGTAAAAAAATCACTTGGAGGCAAACAACAACAATGGGCTGGATGAGGACAACAAACTGAAAGTGAACTAGAGAGAAAGCATGGATTGGTGGATCTAAGGTTTGGGAACTGATTTAAAAAGCTGGTCTAGTGGGCTCCACATTCCCAGAGGGAGCAGGTGCAATGTCTAGGAGTGTTGGTAGATTCATTGTTGCCACTCAAGATTTAAGGTGTCCTTGTGGCTCAAGAGGATTTTGGCTAACTTTGAATGGCCCACCAGCTATGGTAATTTCCTGTTCAGAGTACTGCAATGTGCACTAAGCTGGATTGCCTTTGAGACTGACATCAAAACTGCAGTCATTTACAGACTGTGGTTGCTAGATTATTGCCAAGGACTGAATATATATTTCTCTGTGGTGGCATCCCAGCTGTTGAATTCCTTCCCAATGGAGGCCCAATTGTCACCAACACTGGGATCATTTCAACACCATGTCAAAACTATGGCTTTTTATAAAAGCCTTTGAGCCTAACTGATTTTATCCAGGATGCACAGTCTTTCTGGTTGTAGTATTTAAAACTGTTTTAACCATCTGGATTAAACAGATAAACTATTTAATGTATTTTTAATCTTATAAAATTATTGTTACTATTTATTGCTTTAAATGAATTTTACTGTAAGCTGACCTGAGCTCTTCAGATATAGGGTGGGGAATAAATGTATTAATAAATACATGAACACACAAAAGACATAACATTGATTTTAAAATAACTGTGCTGGCTGCCAAGACACTTCCAGTTCAAGTTCAAGATGTAGTGATTTTAAGTCCTAAAAGGAGCTGGGACTTTGATATTTGCGGGAATGCCTCTCACAGTAGACACTTACCTAAATAAAGAGGGCCTGCTGTATCAGTGGGCTAGCTATCCATCCACAGCTAACCCACCCCATATATGTCAATGGCAGTACATGCACATAGCCATGCCAAGGCAGCTGCACACATGGAGGCTATGCCAGCCATAGATCTATGTGGTCTTGCAATATTCTGTATCCATGGGGGAGAGGAAGCAGACTCCCACCAATCAGGAGGGCCAACTATTAACATTTGCTATGGACACTCTCCTCTTTTCCCCACTGTACACTAGTGATGATAAAGCTGGATTTTTCAAGTCCCAACCAAAGTTGAGAAAAACGAATCAAGTTTTCATCCAATAACTTTAGGATACTCAGGCATTTTTCTTCCTGCAGTGATGGAAAACTACAGCCATCAGGAAACCATGCAGCTTCTCCTGAGAATTACAAAATTGCAAGATCTTTCAATCTGCTGTTTCAATTCCCTCATAAGTTTCTCAAGGGGTCAGGAACTCCAAATTCTACCCCAGTCAGAAACTGGCAAATTTCAGTTCCACCTCTACTGTACACATTATGTGCAGATATGAGAGTGGACCTGCTCAGTATGTCACCAGCTGCAAAATGTCCACTGCCAAAGCCTGGCTGTCACAGACACTTTTTCATTTCAGTTCCAGCTTAAGGCCTGGCTATTTCTCTAAGCCTTTAGACTCACTGACTTCAGATAATTTTGATTTATTTCCTAGGGTATCAGTGCTGACTTTATAGTGATGAAACTTAACCGTGGTTTGTGACTTATTGCTCTTTTATGCTTTTACACTGAATCACTCTATTGACCATACTGAAGCCTGAGATATATTGACATAGTGTGGGCTAGAACTATTCTAACAAATAAATAAATATCACAACCAGAAAGCCTAAGAACTTGTTTTGAACACACTCTCAAAAAAAAAGCACTATTAAGGGATGCTGGCCCAAAGATTTTTGAAGATTTCTCCTATTTGACCCTAAGATAGCCCATAAAGTGTAAGATGAGGAAGAAATGGTTCCTTGCAGTGCATTTTCATACAACATAAAAGACAACAGACCCACCTCCGTCTTGCATGTCAATGTTGCTTTTTATCCAATAATATAAAATGATGAGTGAGGAGGTCCCATTATGATAGATGTTTGAAATGAACCAAGCTTCAGTGGTAAATACAACAGGTCATCTTTTGCTTATAGAGCCGAAACCATTTTATATACCCCCCTCCCACCTTTAAATTAAAGTACCTCTCCAGGTCAAGGACACAACAACCAGAGGCTGCATCTGCACTGTGAAAATAATCCAATTTGATGTTACTTTTAATGCCATGGCTCTGTAGTTTTGTGAGACATTTAGCCACAACAAAATACAATTCCCAGAATTCTATAACACTGAGTCATGGCAGTTAAAGTGGTTTCAAACTGGATTATTTCCGCAGTGCAGACACAAGACAATTGATGCATTGCAGAATAATACACCTAGGTATGAAGACCAAATTCTTATCTGAGAAGAGTCTTGGTGGACACATTCCAATGGAAAGAGCATGGAAGCTAAAAGCCGGGAGCAAAACTAAGAGAAGAATAGCTAGGAGAAATGCAAAATGGACAGGGCCAAATGCCCTTCCTGCCAAGCACAGTTCAAATCTATGTATGTCTACTCAAGAGTAAGTCACAGTGATTGCAAACCTTCACTCAGGTTCCGTGCAACAGCTTTTCTTGCTTGCGCAAGTTTCTTGTTGCATATTCAAAGATATAAAAGCTCAATCTAGTACACCATCCTGTTTTTAAATACGTTTTTAAAAGCCCCAAAAGCCAGTGTGATGTAGTACTTTGAGCATCAGACTACTATGGAGACCTAATTGCTGTTTGTCCATGGAAACCCACTGGGTCACTCTGGGCAAGTCACATTGCTCTCAGCCTCAGAAGATAACAAAAGTAAACCCCCTCTGAACAAAACATGGCAAGAAAACCCTGTGATAGGCTCACCTTATAGTTGCCCTAAGTCAGAAATAACTCGAAGACACACAACAACAAGAGCTGGATATGAAGCCAACAGTCTCTCCTCAAGAATGCCCTCCCGCCATTTTGTGTTTCAGGGCATACTTAACCACTTTACTTTTCATATGCTAGAAATACATCGCTAAATTCAATTAATTTCTCTAATCCTTTTCAAAACTATGAGGGTAAATAACCATCATCACATCAGGTGGCATTTCAGAAGTTAATTATGTATTCTGTCATGTATCATATCTATGCATATTAAATCAAGAACTAATCCACTTTGCTGAATGAAGCTCTAATGTCATGACTATGGAGCAAAAATATATTTCTACCTCCTTTCTCCATCATGATTTTAAAAACTTATCAAATCTACTCATCAGCTATCTTTCTCCAAACTAAAAAGGGCCCAGGTGCTTCAAACTCCCCCTTTAGAAAATGTGTTGCAAACTCTTGCCCAGGCCTACCCAATTTAGCTAGGATAGCCAGCACATCCATTTTTTCTGTTAGCCCATGTTTACATTGTGTGGGATCTGCTTATTTTGGACAGAAGGACCTATCCACAAAAAGTTATGCCTCATAGAATGTTGGTAGGTCTCACATGAGTCTCCCTATTTTAGAAAGCAAGTAATCTGTTCATAGGCCAAGTTTTGCTTTGGCAACCTCTTTTTTAGTTAGTTTTGAGAAACAGTTTTTCAAAGGCAGGTCCTGGAAGGCTCATGCATCCATGTTATACTTTTATGAGTCATCTCATGTAGGTGTCACCCAAGATTATATGTTTTTATACTGCTCCTTTGTATAGACAATTTGCAGATGTGTTTCTTTTTTAATGCTTAACAATGAAGATCATACACATATTTTGCTGTCTGGCAGATTCTGAGAACTGTGGTTCCCTACAGAATGTGGTATCATCTACCCTGAATTAGTACTCCATTTTTGCATCTGAGTACTCACCTCAATAAGCAGTACACCTTCATTTTCATCCATCCCTTGAAGGTCCACCTTTGAACTCAATCCACCGCCTTTCCAGGTCTTGGCCAAACAAGCTAAATTTCTTGGTTCTCCAAGAATTACATTTCCCTTTAAGGCATCCACCAGAAACTCGTCCATAGAAAGCTTGTCTGGTGGGGTTTTTACAGACTGATGGGTGCATTTGGAGAAGCTCTGCTCTAATGTCAGTTCTGACAGGCGACTCTTGCCACTAACACATGAAAGGTCATCAAAGAGATATGTCCCCAGTGGACCCAGTTTCAAGTCAGGAAGCAGGGCATCATAGCCATTAAAATAAGGAGGGAACTGGTCAAAAGGGAAAGGGTGTAGTGTTTCTGACTGAGGAACTAAGTTATCTAGAGTATGGGACTTCCAAAAATGGCTCAGGCACTGAGCAGGACTAATCAGCTTGTGGAATTCTAATTTAGTTTGGCTCTTCACCAAGTGCAGCTTGTGAGCAGGTAATACATGGCTGGGCTTCTTTATGGAATGGATATCACAGTCCAAATCTTTATGTGGCTCCGAATAACAAGTGGTGCTCCTGAAAGGGGTGTCCAAGCATGAATCATTCTCCTGGAAGGGAAGGAGTAAGAGATAACTGAGCCACAATCCGTATGAGCAGAAATGCCCTCAAAATACAAACCCTACTGAACCAGCCTGGCAAAATTATGTCAAATATTTAGGAACCAATCCTCCCTGGGTACAGTTTGAGGTAACAAAGAAGATGTCCCACCTGAACTGGCAGACAGCTCTCCTGCTCTGGAGTCCTTGGCTTCTGAGTTACGGAGGTTGCTCCCTCGGATGACACAATGTGGGATCTCTTCTTCCGTCGTTTCTTCCGGGACCTGCCTCTGTGTGTGTTCTTCCAGCACGCTGGAGCCATTTTTCCCTCAGTTGCATGGGCCACATTGTTGGGGATCTGATCAAGGCTGCAAGATCGGCTGTCAAAGAAAAAGGTATGCATTGCAAGGGGACTGCAACTTTTTAAAAAAGTATAAAAAAGAGAGAGGGACTTCAATACATTACAAACCAAGAGGTATAAAGCAGAGTTAGGTATAAGACTTTAGAACAGTGGTTCTCAACCGATGGTCATTGGGCCCCCAGAGGGCCACAATGTCTTCACAGGGATCTGTGAAGGCTTGCTCGGCTCACCTCCTCCCTGTAGTGAAGTGACCACATGACTGAAGCCAAGGCAAAGGCTAGATGGGCCTACACATAGCTGTTTAATCCATTCCAGCTACAAAATGGTGGGGAGAAACAAGAAGAAGGGAAAGGAGCATATCACAAACCCAAAATGGGCAGGGGAGAAATTCCCCGTTAGCCAAAAAAACTGCCTGGTGACCATGCCTTTTCCTTTTTCAACATTTTTGAGAGTTAATGTCAAAGATGTCAAAAGTCTATTCAGAGTGAGCAGACCACAATGGTCTTGAGTATGTTACGTATTGGTTGAGATCATTTGAGGATGTAAAAACACCAATAAAATTATTCTGAAAGAGCACAGAGTATGTGGTAGAAAATGGCTTCAAATTGCAATGAGAAATTAATTGGGAGGGCACTGTACCCCTTTGCTCCTCAAGTGCTGCTTTTACCATCCCACCATAAATGGACAATCCTAATATTTTGCATTTTTATCAGAACTATGGCACAAAATGAATTACTGTTTATACTCATCTATAAGTCTAGAAATGTTAGTCCAAAAATTGACCCCCAAAACCTAGGTCGACTTATCCACGGGTCAGTGTAAATACTATTCTTTAACTCTTATTAAAAAGGGAACCATCCCCTGATTAAAGGCAAGAGTGCAATCTGTCCTGGAAGCACTGACCTCTCTCTACTCTCTCTTCCATCCAGTCTCTAGTGTGAGCCAAAGCAGTTATGCCTGCCATAATTTTGTAGGTTCTTTGGCATTGTTTTCCTTTGCTTCATCATTTAGGTCCTTTTTTGCATGAACCTAAGTTTTACCCTCAACTTATCCACGGGTTATATCAACATCCATAATTTTGCCCCCAAAACCTGCCCTCGACTTATACATGAGGTCAACTTATAGTCGAGTATATATGATAAAATTAGCCCTCAACTATGGCTCAATGGTGTCAGGGAAAATTTTCCTGTCAAACTGTCATAGTTTTGGTTCCTGCACCCACTCCCTGACTTTACTTTTTTCCATCACTCATTCTAAACATTCCAGTCTTCAGAAAACCCATTAATTTCCCAGGAAGTTGCATATGATTCCAGGTTGTATTGGTTAATCATGCAGATTGTCAACCAGGTACAAACTGGAAGTGTACCCAAGAATCCAGTCAACTATACCCTGTAGTTGTATGGTGAACAACTTGTCCTCCCGGAAGCTTATAATCAATAAACTTCAGGCAACCTTTCAGGAACACTGTTTTAACCCTCATCCCCTTAAAGGAATATTTGTGTGCTGTACATTAGATTGGTGCAATGAACATTAGTTAAATTGGAATATTGGGTATAGCACTCTGTTCGAGTACAAGAAGTTAAGTCAAAGTACAAAATGGATCCTAGATCCAATGTAGTTCTCTTCTTCTCCTACAACTGAAATTTGTAATCCTTATTGCACAGAGATTATTGTAGCACAGTTCTTCTTACTTGTATCGCTTGGTATCAACAATAAATGATCTCTCCGAATAGGTGGGGCTGAACTCTTGACTGATCTCACCTAAGAGAAAGCAAATAAGGTCAAAACAAACCAGAATGAGGCAGAATACTCCACAACCACATTATCTTAGTGAAATCAGTTTTGCCTATACAAAAGAGCAATGCAGGCCTTACAAGCCAAAGGTTTGGCGGTAGGTGTTCTGCCAGGATGTGTGTGCAAGTGGTAAAATTGGAGAATACAAATTCTGAATTATAAATATTCAAGCCAGAATACAAACAGATACAGAACAAATGCCCAGTGGAGCTCTGAATCTATGTTTCTTAAAACATGTACATATTGCATTGCAAACTACGTCTGAATTTGGATGGCGTTTTAAAATAGTTTATTGTATAATTTGAAGAGTAGGAGAAGAACATGCTCAAAGTTCTTGGATAAGCCTACAGTAGTTCTGGTCCATGCATTCATCCTACTTAACTTAAGGTTCCCAAGTTTTGGAAATAATTTTACAACAACTTAGCATAGTACATGTCCCAGAGGAAAGAAAGACATGGGAAGGATGACTGAGGAAAAAGCAATTGCATTCCTGGAGCACCATTACTAGAGAGCAAGCATAATTGATAGGCCAGGCAGATGCTCTAAAGCAATTCCCAACAGGTTTCAGCACAGAAAAGTATACTTTCCAACACTCCATGTCGGATTTTAGCCACCCACTCCAGTCCATCAACACTACTATGTTCCATTCCACACTTACATTCTGCCTGAGCAATAATGGAGATTGAGGCTAAACCTCCTTTTCCACTATCTTCCTTGGCCGTTCCTTTAGCAATCACATCATTTAGGATCTTCCATGGGCCTGGGAACATATGTTTGTTTGGATCCTCTGCTTTGCAAACGCTGTTCTTTTTTTCCTTCACTACCTCTTGTGGCCCTTTACCCATAGGAAGCTCCTTAGGGTGTCCAATGGCTGGGACTGGAGTGTGTTGGCAAGCAATTTCCATCACTGCCATCTCCTAATTTCACCAGGGTGCTGAAAGACAAATTAGACAAAAAGATTACAAGTAATATTTCAATGGTTTGTTTTGACACAGCTTATCTGGATACTGAAGACTACCCTTTTTAGTAAAAACTGAAAAGTAAGGGGAATTGCTGTCCAGCAACCGTGAGAGAGCAATTTTCACTCATAAGCAATTCTCAAATCACCAAATACTTGTCTAGGATTCAGATTCAAAAGAGCAATATAGATATTCTACATAAGAAACCATCTGCAAAGCATAGGACTTCAAAACCAACAGACTGCTTTGGAGACTTAAACCAAACTTTTCTGCAATATTTCCTAAAAGTGCTATTCACAGATTTTATACATTTTAAAAGCATCCATCTAAAAGTTATCCTGCAACCTAAATTTAAAATAAAGAACATGCATTTCAAATTCATCATTAGCAAACCTATGAATGTGATGTGAAACAAAATGTTTCAGTGTTCTCAGAGAACCTTTTAAAAATGTAATACTGTCCAGGATTCAAGCCAGTCTCACAGCCTTGTACATGCCTCATGCAGCAAGAACCTTACAGCTTTGTTCATGCTTCATATGGGGAGGAAGAACTGTACCGGGAGGGGGGTCATTTCCATAACATGCATGTGGTATCAAGACTGGACTACACAGAGCACCTCCATTCCTCAGTCATGTGTTTATAAGTACAATAATCTGAGTTGGGAATGCCCAAATAGGGCAACTAATCTCCCTCTTTCCAACTTCTGAATCATATATTAAACTGACAGACAGTCTGTTAAGTTTCTGGTTACTTTGGACCAGTTTCCTCTGTTATTAGCACAGCTCATAGAGCAAACCGTGCCTTATTTGGGGGTTAAAATATTTTGTTATATTTTATTACAATAGCAGTTACAGAAAGGCTAAAGACCGTGAACCTGGAAAAGTCAGGTGATCTTTATGTGAACTTCTGACTGGTCACATAGACCTGAGGGTATGTGGAAAGGATTCCTGTAACTTTATGACTGTGAATATTGCTGCTTCCCCACCTCATTTCATGTGCAATTCCCCTTGAAAGTCACAGATGAAGATTTTTCAACCTAAAGCAGTAAGCCAATCTGTCTGCTAGCGCCTATGGTATTTTCTCACACCTGATCCTATGTCAGATTCCTAGAGGCTGTCCTGATCTTATTCCTGCTTGATTAAATCAATGTCACTGCCATCAACCAAAAATATTCCTTTTGTAACTGAAGTTAAAATTATCAACGAGGTGGGAATCCCATTGTTTCTGGGATTCTTGGAATATCAACTCAAACTGCCACAAGTCAAGTTTGGCCCATAAATACTTAGGCACTTCTATTTTGGTCCATTTTCAATCAGGCAGAAACTCTGTCAGATTCAAAACCTCTCAGTATTGCTATCTGTGCCATACAGCAGGCATACTGGTACCATTCAACTCCCAGCTTTCTCCCAGAAGGAGTCTGGCTTCTGGAATTGGTAAATATTGTCCATTGCAATCCTTTCATTTGCTATTCACTACTACCTTTTACATCTTAGTCCATGTATGTGTGTGCATGTGTGTAGGTGCTTTGTGTCAATGTTGACATCCCTCTTGTATAATAATAAAATTGTTGTACAGTGCGCCCTTGCCTTACACGGGGGATCCGTTCCACACACACCTCACCACATAAGGAAAATAGCGCACGTGCCTGAGCCCCACTGGATATAATGGGGCTTGTGCATGGTGCGTGGGCATGCACACAATTGTTTCTTCTGTTACACAACTTTCAGCATAAGCTGAAAGCCGCATAAAAGGCACCTGCGTATGATGCGAGCGCACTGTATTTAGTACTCTGGAGTTCTACTTTTTTGTAAACATAGATTTCATAAAATCTCAACAAGTGTTACCCTGGCCTTTCCATGCTCTCTATTGAACTAAGTTAATTTCCTCATTTAAGTCAATTTGTGGGTACCCTCATGAGACCCCTTGCAATTTAGGTAACACTGATGCCCAACTTTTGACAGCCTTGCAAAGCAGGGAATTCTTTTCCTGTTTTGAAAGGTAGCTGCATAGTTTTGCAGGAGCTTACTCTACCTCCTCTTTGAGCATGTCTCCAGCAAGTAACCTTTCCCTGCACTTCCTCTAAGCCAGGAAAACCACTGCAAAATACCTGGACTTTGCATACTCCTGGGGCAAGGCTTACAAGGCATGTCTTCTACCAAAGAAAGTACCATCTAAACTGGCCATTATCCTTTGCTTCCTAATGAGGAGCAGGCAACAATCTCCAGACAGGCAGCAATGATGCAACCCAGCCAGGAAGGGTGTGTCTGTCTCTGAGGCTCAGTTAATGGCCTTGCTGAGCTATGACAGCAATCAATGATTCCATGTTTCTTCTGTCTCCTCTTTCTTCTGTGTAACCACACATATGTGCATACACCCCTCCACATTTATATGACATTTTGTCCCCCAAACGTCTTATTTGTTGATGTGCAAATCTCAGTGTGTTCTCCAAACACAGAGATACCACACAGGAGTTTTGCTTGCTCCACTTTAAAACACTGCTGTCAGCATGGGGAAGGAGCTTAGCTAGTGGTAATGATGACAGCCTGATTGGGCCCTTACCCCTATAAGCAGCGCCACTTCCAGATTACTGCTTCTGGCCCTGGATGTCTAGCTGCTTTAGCCCTCTTTGATGCTCCTGTTCTTGCAATCCCAAAGAAAACTCAGCAGGAATTGTATTCCTGGGACAGAGACAGTCTAAAGTGGGGCAGGAACAAATTGCACCCTTCATGTGGCCTTTAGCCACCTTCCATTGTGAGGGCAGGATGTTATGCAGGACATGGGAAATACCTGGAATTAAATATGGCAGGACCTGATTTTCTGTGCCATGACAACAAAATGTTACTAAGATTGCTATTTTACCACCACTGCTGTTCACAGAGACTACCATTTTCCCACTATTTGTGGCAGAAGAGGAACACCAACTCTGGAGGCATTCACATAAACAACATAGCAAATGCTAGATCCCAACAGGCAAAAAGGAGAGGTTTTAACTTCCCTGTTCTCATGCACTAAGATGGGGAGGTCACTGAAGAATGTATGCCTGGATATTCTTGCCAGGAAACCCTACATAACCTTCTTTGGGGAAAGAAGTTCTATGAGCATGTATCCATAATAACACAAGAGAGTGCCTGTAGCAGCCTTAAGTCATCAGGACTTTGCCCTAGATGCCTCAAAATCTTGGTTGCCTTCCAAGTTGCAGGGTTGAGTCTTACGTCTGGTGGTTTGCAATGAGGGGGAAAAGGAGTGATTAGTAATAATTCATCAGGGCCTCATGGAAGATACTTCAAAATTTGATAAAAAGTTCTAACTGGAGAAAGCACTCTGGGATGCTGCTAAGAGCTCCCTGCTTAGAAGCAGCTTAGAATTCAAGGATTCCCAAACTTTGGTCCTCCAAATGTTTTGGACTTCAGCTCCCAGAATTCCTGACACTTGGTTAGGTTGGCTAGGGCTTCTGAGAGTTTTAGTCCAAAACACCAGGTGGACCAAAGTTTGGGAACTGTTGAGTTAAAATTACTGACATTAGAAAAGGGTGATAAACTGGTAGAGGGCCAGATTAAAGTGTGAACTATTCTGAGAGTGGTGTCAGAAAAATGTATCAGTTAAACAAGTGAATAAATTGTAAGTAAAATCCTTAAGTACAATGGACAGCATTGCAAAAATCTTCAAACATAAATTTTCAGCTCTGTACTGTAGTTTCAGTGAGACTACTGAAGTTACAGAGTAGCTGATTACTTTAATTTTTATAAAAGTAACAACAGAATATTATAATATCAGAAACAATGTGACATCCAGGAAGTATCTGGAGGAATAAGAGGAAGCAAACTACAGCTTTCTCTTTCACCGCTGGAACCCTAGTCAGTGAGGGAGGGGCCTGCAGCAATTTCTCCAACTGAATTCCTGATAATCCAGCATTGTGTGAGATACTGCTAGTAAATTTTTGAGACTAAAAAAGGGAAAGAGTGGAATAACAGAAGCCCCATGGAGCCCCTTATGGCAGATTAGGTTCAGACAGGGAGCACTGGGGATATTTCAGCCTGTTAACAAAAAGAAAGGAAAAAAGACTGGAGAGTTATTATATCTAATGAAGAAACTCAAGTGGGGTTACTTCTCCAACTATCTTTTGCATCCTGTTAAATTCTAGGACTATAAATATAGCTGCAGAGAAAGCATGTGACTGGCAGACTAGCAACCTCTTGAGGCCTCCTCTCCAAGCAGGAGGTTTCAGGAGCCGTCCATGGCTGCTTAGCTGCTAGTGGCTACTCAGGTTATTTCTTTCATTATCACCTACTGTATAAACATACTCATGTATAAGTCTAGAAATTTTAGTCAAAAAGTTGACTCAAAAAACCTGGACCAACTTATCTATGGGTCAATGTAAGTACTGTATTAACTCTGATTAATAAAGGAACCATCCTCTGGTGAAAGGGAACAGTGTAATCTGTCCTAGAAGCACTGACACACATACACCCCTCTATTTTCTCATCCATCCAGCCTTCAATTTGAGCACAAACAGTTATGGCTGCTGGAATTTTGTAGGTTCTTCGGCAGTGTTTTTCGTGGCTTCATCCTTTAGATCCTTTGTTATACACCCCTAGGTTTTACCCTTGACTTATCCAAGGGTCATATCAACATCCCTAATTTTTGCCCCCAAACCTGTTTTCAACTTATACATGAAGCCAACTTATAGTCAAATATATACAGTATGGCTCTACGGCAATCTGCCTCACTGGGCGTTTCCCAACAAAAGCAGATACTTGGAAGAGGCATCACATAGGTTGGTGGGCCAGACAGAGGCCTTTCACAAGCCAGATGCAGCCTAGTATCTGTCAGTTGCCCCTATACCTCTATAGGAATAAATTGGGTCTCCCTGGCTTTCATCCTGACCTCCTGTTATCGCCTCAGCATATTCTACACAAGTAACCTTGTTTGTCTTTACTGAAGTACTAAAGCCATTTTTATCGCACTCTTCCAGAAATAAAATGCCTGAAGTGACTTACAACATATGAATGCAATTAAAAGAACAGTAAGAGCAACAGTAATAAGAGAGAAGGCAACATGTATTCAGATTAAAATGTCAGGACAAAAAAATGCATACATACCAGCAGGCCAAATGGTTGCCAGAAAAGAAAGATCTTGTCACTGCAATCCTAGATAGGACAAGGTGCCTTGGAAGTGAACCTAGGCATCTACTGTGAAGCTTAGAAATGAACCAATATACCTGTCCTTGAGTCTAGAAGTCCTTGACTCTTCCAAGGCTGTTTACGGATTTGGCACCAAATTCTAGTCTTCTGCTTCTGCTTGTTCCTCTTGCCAGTACATTTCCTGTAAAGAGCACCCACGCCTAGTTCCCAACACTAAAATGTTCTTTGGGCAGGTAAGTTTGCCGCATGCCCTGTTGCTAGTTGCAAAGTAACCGGGTATTAATTTGGTTTTAGCTCAGCTCAACTCTAAGCTCTGCAGTAGCGCTTCAGACATTTTCAGGCATGCCTTGGATAAACATTCGCTTCTTAAAACTGCAAAAAGGAAGTGAAGCCTCAAAAGTGAAACCAACTTGTTTGACTGCCCCTGTTCATGAAAGGGGAAAGAGCCGAGTTCATCTTCTCACAAAGAGGCACTTCAGTTTAGTGAGGCTTCAACAGTTGTCTTCTTAAAACTGAACAGGAAGCAGAAGTGCTCCTTCTTTAAATAACATTTGAATGTCCTTTCTAAACCAAGTTCTGAAAATGTCACCCACAATGGGGTGCTTCTATCCATTGCAAGAAACAATGGCTTCCTTCTCCCCATGACTTCTTAGGGCGAACCAAACAAGCAACTTTGAGAAAACTGCCTCCTGAGATGTCTGCCCATCCAAACAAAGAATCCCTGGTGTCTGAGCCACACTCCTTCGCTTATAACAAAACAGAGGCCTTTCTGACAATTTAAAAGAACTAATAATACTACTCTAGCATACACTGTATTGGCAAAAGCTTAAGCTTATGCCATACACCATATTATTCACAGGTGACTTTTCCCCAAGGGGACAGGTTAATGCCATACAAGCTGTCCTCTGCAAAAGAGATGAATCCTGGCACTGAATCAAAACCAAGCTCTTTTAAGATTCCTATTTTCAAATCTCACCTCAATTAAAAAATACACTAGACAGCCTTATCCAAGTGGTCTCTCGCCCTTATTGCTGCCCTGCCCAGATCAAGATAAAATGGCCACTGTCATAAAAGATGACTGTGAATATACTGTGAGCACTTTGAACAGTTCAAAGAGATATATAAATAATACTAATCTTAAGGCATGATGGCTGGAGAAAAATCAGTTCACTCCAATTTCAGATCCATCTATATCACAGCTGGAGAACTTTTAGTCCTCAAGATGTTTTGAACTTTTATTTCGACCCCATTTAGGATGACCACTATACTGAACTATGGGAACTGAACACATACCACATTACTGCACTACACTCTTAGAGTGCTGCTGTTCCACTTTTACTGCTCTGGCTGTCTCCTGTTGAATTCTGGGGTTTGTAATTCAGTGAGGCCTAAGAGCTCTCTGTCTGAGAATTCTAAATGCGCCTCCCTAAACTTCAAATCCCAGAATGCAACAGGAGGCAGCGCTTTAAGAGTGTAGTGCAGTAATCTACTTGGTACTAGTACCTGGCCTACATGCTAAAACAAATAGTCAATGGCTCTCTCCATCACCTCCTCCTAGTTGCTCATAACCAAAGAGGGTTATTCAGATGGTGAAAGTAATCCCTGCAGAATGTACTGAGTTTTCCTCAAAGATATGCATTGCCAGCTTTGTGATTAACCAATGCAAATAGACTTGGGATGAACTGGGATAAAACTTGCATGCCTTGAACATGTTTCAAATACATGTGCATCATTAGATGGATGAAGATGGTAATAATAAGAAAAACAAGAATTGTGTTGTATGTTTGAATTAAATTTTATTGTTTATATGTTTAATATGACAAATAAAAAGATTATATACCGAAATACATACACATCATTGACTCCATCTTTATTTGCAACACTGACATGTATGAGCAACAGAACTCACAGAGATACGCATAGATGCTGTTCTGATTAAAAAAACAGTGTGAAGAACAAAACTGTAATGCATGAGTGAGATTATTTGCATAGTCGCGCTTAAAAAAATGTCTAAACAACCCCAAATGCTTATCGAGATACAAACTGGACTATCCACTTCTGTTTTTCACTAGAACTTCAAGTCTGCTAACCACAGCCAGATGTAAACAGTGGCTTAGCATGCCTTGTGGCTGTGTACTGTAAAGGGACTCCAGAGCACAAGCCTAGTGTTACTCATTAAAAGAAATGAGGTATATTAAAATATTCTCACTAAACCTTTCTCTGGGGGTGTGGAATAAAAAGAGTTTGCTAGTTTTCTATGTCTCTGCTATTAGTGATTTCTTATGTTTTTCTATAGGAATATCAGAATCGCCAGTTAGATTCTTGCTCACTGTGCCAAGGCAGTGGTCACTGGGAAGAGTGTTACCATGAATTTGTGGTGATTGCATCTTGTATATCTGCTATGTAGAAAGAAGTCAACGAAATGTTCATGACTGATTTGGGGGCATTAGCAGAACAGAATGCTATGATTACTGGTAGCAGAGGAATTACCAAGGACACCAAAGACATACTGTATATTGTTGACACTGGAGATTATTACATGGAAGAGGCAAGCATCTTTCTTCCATCATTAAATCATCTCATTCGCACAATTGAGGGGAATATCACATCCCCCAGTGCTTATCCCATTCTTCTCCCATCGGTAAATGGTAATAGACCTGTCATTTGGTTTTAATGGGACTTTCCATTAATACCAAATGACACATCCATTACTATTGACAGATGGGAGATGGACAGTATAAGCGCGGGGGGGGGGGGGGGGTTGATAATCTTCCCCCCGATCATGCGAATGAGACGATTTAATGATGGAAGAAGGACTCTTGCCTCCCATGTAATAATCTCCATTGTAGCTACTTCATTTAAAATGGTATTGTATAGCTATCATCTTTGCTGCTGAGAGCACATAAGAAGATCACACCTACATTATCTTGTTCAAACACAATTAAAAATCCTGGTTACAAGTTATAAAGCCCTCAACAGGATCTTATGTATATGAAATACTTTATCTTTTTATGATCCTCAAGGATGAGCACATGGAATAATAATAAATAATAATAAATAAACATTTTATTTATATCCCGCCCTTCCCAAGATCAGGGCGGCTTACAACGAGGTTAAAAACAATGGTGCCATAACAATATACAAATACAACTACAGGCAAACCATACAAACAATGCAAAAAACTATCAATAAAAACCAACAGGATTAAAACCCCTTAGCCCAACCTCTTGGCCACGGAAGAGGAGGGAGGCCCACAGGATTTTTTAGTCGGGGAATGCCTGTTGGAACAGGAAGGGCCAGGGTAGTAGTCGAGCGGAGCTCGGTGGGCAGCGTATTCCAAAGGGCTGGGGCAGCAGTGGAAAATGTCCTCCGTGTTGTGGAGGCTAACCTAGCCCCAGGCACCTTCAGTAATTGCTGCCCAGACGTTCTGAGGGTGCGAGGCGGAATATATGGGGAGAGGCGGTCCTTTAGGTATCCTGGGCCCAAGCCATTTAGGGCTTTATAGGTAATCACCAACACCTTATATTGAGCTCGGAAGCGAATGGGCAGCCAATGGAGATCTTTTAATACTGGTGTTATATGGCTGGTCCTGGGAGCGCCAGTGACCAGCCGGGCTGCCATATTTTGCACCATTTGCAGCTTCCGAGTTTGGTATAAGGGTTGCCCCATGTAGAGTACGTTGCAGAAATCCAGTCTCGAAGTTACCAGAGCATGTACAACAGTTTCTAGGTCCCTCTGGGCCAGGTATGGGCGCAGCTGGCGAATAAGCCGAAGCTGATAACAGGTGCTCTTGACCGTCGCATTCACCTGAGCAGTCAGATGAAGCGACAAGTCAAGAAGCACCCCCAGACTGCGCACGGAGTCCTTCACAGGGAGCGTGACCCCGTTCAGGACAGGTGGAACCACCGCCATTCCTGGACCAGGAGAACCTATCACTAGTACCTCCGTTTTCTCTGGATTCAACTTGAGTCGGTTTTCCCTCATCCAGCCCATTACTGACTCTAGACAGGCCACGAGAGGAGAGACGCCATCCCCAGTCACTGCATCAGTCGGAGACATAGAGAAAATAATTTGGGTGTCATCAGCATACTGATAACCCCGCGCCCCATGTCTCCGGATGATCTCTCCCAGCGGTTTCATGTAAATGTTAAATAGCATGGGAGACAGAATGGCTCCTTGAGGGACCCCAGTTTTAAGGGGCCTCTCGTCAGAGCACACGTCTCCCAGCTGCACCATCTGGGACCTCCCGGAGAGGTAGGACCAGAACCACTGGAGCGCAGTGCCCCCGATCCCCACCTCTGCCAGGCGTCCCAGAAGGAATGAGATTGGGACAGATGTCCCAGTAGTCATAGAATGCCATAATCCTGTAAGAGAAGTTTTAGATACCCTATGTCCTTAGCAATTGATTCTATGCATAACTCTGCATTGAATTCTGATATCAAATAAAATCAAGAGGGGGGAATCTGTTTTACTTCATCCTATGTCCCGACACTGAATTATTTTCAGTTTGGCAGATCAATCATCACATATACTGCAACATCTCCAATGGATTTAAGGAAATAAAAACACACTTGTAAACAATTGCTCATCTGGGATAAATAAAATTAGCCAGGTGAAGAAAAAACTTTAAACTGAATGAATCGATAAGTTTTTTTCTTCAAATCTTAGATAAGCAGTAGGTGTAAACATAGGTATGTGCAGTTATTTCTAATGTTGAAATATACACTTTTTTTTAATGTACCATCTAAAGCTGAGAAGGCTTGAACATCATGTAGACACAGCATGAACTGAACTTAAAATTCATCTTTCTCACTCCGCATACACACTGGTGTTGTTGCTGCTACTGTTAACTACCTTCAGGTCAACCTTGACTCCTGAAAACCCTGTGAATCATCTTCACGACCACTTCTCCTTAACTGCTCTGCTCAGGTCCTGCAAGCTCAGGGCCATGGCTTCCCTGATTCAGTCTAACCATCTGTTCTTCCTCTCTTTCTACTGCCCTCCACCTTTCCTAGCTTCATTGTCTTTTCTAATGACTCATGCCTTCTTCATGATGTGGCCAAAATATAACAGCCTCAATTTAGTCATTCTGGCTTCCAGAGAGAGTTCGGGCTTGATCTGTTCTAGAATGCATTTGTCTGTCTTCTTGGTCATCCACATATCCTAAGTACTCTTCTCCACCACTACATCTCAGTGAGTTAATTTTCTTTGTCAGCTTTCTTCACTGTTCAGCTCTGACACTTGAGATGAACAATACAAAAGCTTGGATGATGCCCAGTTTAGTTGTCTGATTTATGTCTTTACACGTTATGATCTTGTCCTGATCTTTTATAGCTACCCTTCCCAATGCTAGCCTTCTTCTGATTTCTTGATTGCAGTCTCCATTCTGATCAATATTTGAATCAAGATATGGGAACTCTTTGACTATTGCAATTTTCTAGATATCTAGGATGAATTCTTGTAAATCTTCATTGGCATTATTTTTGTTTTCTTTATGTTCAGAATTAAGCCTATCTTGTCTTCCTTCACCTTCTTCAGTAATTGCTCCAGGTCTTTGTTGGTTTCTGCTAGTACAGTGGTACCCCGGGATACGAAATACCCAGGCTACGAAATTTCCGGGATACGAAAAAATCCCATAGGAAATAATTGTTCCGGGTTACGAATGTTTTTTCGGGTTACGAAAAAATTTTTGGTGCTTTTCGGCGCTTTTTCGCACGAAACGCGGCTTTTCCCCATTAGCGCCTATGGCATTTCGGCTTACGAAGGCTTTTCGGGTTACGAAAGCGGCCGCGGAACGAATTAATTTCGTAACCCGAGGGAGCACTGTAGTATTGTATCATCTGCATATCTTAGGTTGTTAATGCTCCGTCCTCTGATCTTCACTGTTCAATCTTCTGAGGTTAAGCCTGCTCTGTATGCAATATTTTCTGCATACAGGTTGAATAAATAGGGAGATATTATGCAACCTTGCCTAATTCCTTTGATGATTGGGAACCATTCTGTTTCTCCATATTCTGTTCTGACAGTAGACTCTTGTCCTGAGTACAGGTTACACATCAGGACTATCAAATGCAGTAGCACTCCCATTCCTCTAAGAACAAGCCATGGCTTTTCATAGTCTATGCAATCAATAAAGCACATACAGATTCTTTTTAAATTCCCTGCTCCAGTTTAGGTTTGCAATGTGACCCCTAGTGCCTCTTTCTTTCCTGAATCAGCTTGCACCTCTGGGATTTCTCACTATATATGGTAGGAGTCTTTGCTGTAGGATTTTGAAAATGACTTTGCTTGCATGAAGAATCAGTGCAATGGTCCTGTAGCAGTTCTGTTAGTATGTCACCTGTTCTTCGTGATCTGATATTTCCAACTGCATTAAGTGTGGCTTTCACTTCACCTTCCAAAATGTGAGATTCATCTTCATACCTTCCTCCTTCCTAAATGTCATTCATCCTTTCACATTTTAATATAGCACTTCTCTGTGTTGTCTCCATCTTTTTTATTATTTCATTGTGGTCCTGTATGTTTCTTTTCTAATCACAGAACATCCCCATCCTTCGTTTAAATTTCTCTTTGAATTCTCAGATCTTGTGGAAGAGGTCCCTTGTTCTTCCTTTTTTGTTGTTGTCTGTTTCTGTTTCTCTGCATTGGTTGTTGAAGTAATTATCCTTATCCTTGCACACTAATAGTGGGACAGTAGCATTCATGCTTCTTATTGTGTTTGTCTTTCTTTCCATTTGCTTCTTGACTAAATGCTTGAAGCATTTTGCCTATCATGCATTGTTTCTTTTCCTCCTTTTTTGGCCACAGATAACATTTTTTCTGCATTCCTCTTTGTCTATGTCTCTGACTTCTGGTCCACAGTCCTTCTGGTTCCTGGTCAACTAGGCTTAGTAGTTCAAACATGTTTCTCTCACTTGCTTTAAATTCTGTTGGAATTTTCTTCAGATCCTATTTTGGAATGGTGATTGATTTGGTATTCTTCTTCAGTTTTATTCTAATTTTTGATATTAGTAGTCCGTGGTCTATGCTGCAGTCTGCACCAGGTCTTATTTTTGACACAAGAATGGAGCTTTTCCATCTTCTATTACCTATTATGTAATCTATTTGGTTTTTGTGTTGACTATCTGATGATGTCCAGATCTCCTCTCTAGTTATATGAAGAAGGTATTTCCAGTTAACAGATTGTTGGCCTTGCAAAATGTATTAATCACTTTCCTTCTTTGTTTCTTGAATTAGCCCTCCTGAACTCTGTGCTGTCCAAGTGTGTTGGATGACAACTCGAACACAACTGAAGGGCATCAGATTAGAGATGGTTATTTCCTATTTACCTAGCAGGTTATGAATGTTTAGACTTAGAATCCAAAGGAAGAAGAACAAAGTACGACATTTCTGCCTCTGACACCAGTAACCCTGCACAGGCCTCTGGTAGTTTGAGTTTTCACTGGACATTTTTCACAATATTATTACTCCCAGCATGCATTTTGTTTCATTAAATTTACTTTATCTTGTTCTCAATGTTTGTCTGACATTTACTTCATAATTAAAAACATAAGCCAACTGCTGTTCTTCAAAATAAGAGCTATGAATAACAGGTGAAGTTAGAAGAAGAAGGCAAGAGTCAGACAGGAACTTACAATGCTAACATACATTTACTCAGATGTAAGCTCACTGTTTAATGCAAAGGACAAGGGCATGTGGTCCTCCAAATGTTGTTGGGACTCCAACTGCTAGCAGTTCTAGTAAGCACAGCAAATGCAAAGCATCATGGTGGCTGCAGTCCAACATTTGGAAGACTGCACTTTGGTCCAAAACAACACTGCAGAAATAATCCAGTTTGACACCAGTTTAACTGCCCTGGCTCAATGCTAGGGAATTCTGGGAACTGTAGTTTTGTGAGACATTTAGGCCCAATACAGACAGGCCAAAATAAAGCTGCTTTGGGTCATTTTGAAGGTAGGCTGTTTAAATGTTGCATGGGTCCTAAGAGTCTGGAAGCCGCGCCAAAGCCGCATTCCAGTCCTAGGGACTGGAGTGCAGCTTTGGCACAGCTTCTGGACTTTTAGGACGCATACATCATTTAAACAGCACACCTCCAAAGTGACCCGAAGCAGCTTTATTTTGGCAGTCTGTATGGGGCCTTAGTCTTCTCTGTCAGAGAGCTCTGGTGCCACAATAAACTGCAGTTCCCAGGATTTCCTAGTACTGAGCAAAGGCAGTTAAAGGGTCTCAAACTGGATTATTTCTGCAGTGTGTTTTGGACCTTTGTTCACCACTGAATTAAAAAGGACTTCCTGCAAAATAAGTGGGTATAAAATTTCAAGCTTAGCACTGGGTTACATTTTGCCCACCCCTATTTTAGATAAACCTGAAAACCAACATATATATTTAAAATTACTAATGCAGAACCTGAGGAAACACAATTCTTGTTATATGAAAGTAAGAAGTGACAAACACATTAATAAAGGATAAAGATAACACAAAGCTAAAAGCTATTATGTCAGAATAAAAACTGGCCATGGTGTTTGTGGAAGGTGTACAAAATTAACATCTAAAATACTGTGCATCTGTGCACCTATAACTTCTAGGAGGAATAACCTTTTATGACAGTAGGCTGCACTGGGTCCCAGTTCTGGGAAAAGATTGGGATATAAATAAATATAATAATAATAATAGGCAGGAGCAGAATTTGGGAGAGTTTACATTTGCAGATTGTAAAACCCACAATTCCCAGGGGATTCTGTGAGCTTCAGCGGGGGAAACTGCTATCAGTTGCAGGAAACTGACAAATCCATGTATCTGCAGGAGTTCAGGAAAAGCTAATCTAATACAGGATATGACAGGGAAGCGCATGTAAACTTGATGTGTGTTTTTACTTCCACACTTTTCCCAAGGAACTCAGTTTGAATATGTGTCTGCAAACTTTCATCCGTTCAGTAGCCTTGTAAGATAGGCTAGGCTGAGAGACATCAACTTTCCCAAGGTGAACCGGTAAGGTTTTTGGCTGCGTGGGGATTTCAACCCACTTCCCCTCATTGAAGTGGGCCTCTCTTTGTATGCAAACCCTTTTCCCCAGTCTCAGAATCGCTTGGGCGCTCCAGATGATGTCATCCGCCACTTGTAATCTTCCCACCACTTCTCTCTCTTTTTCACTTCCACAAAAAGATCTCTTACGGCGGAAGAGATTGAACAGCTGCACAGGGCCTTCTGACTGATAGCTAGGAGCTGTCTGCCAAATGCACCCTAAGTCCAGACACATTTGGCACTACTAGAGGGACAGACTATATTTACTCATAAAGCATCTCAGTTGGCATTCCTGGATCTCCTGAGGCCAAGGGTGCTGCTTCCAGACTGACACTTCCTAGCATTACCAGTCAAAAAGCATTGTGGAGCTGTTCCATCTTTCACCTTTTAACAAAATGGAGGGGAAACCAGGGCATTTTAACAAATGGAAAGAAATTCTTGGATGGGAAATTCAGCAGAAAGGAGTGAAATGTTGAGTTAAAGGTATGCCAGCTTAATATCAACCTTAGTAGATAGTAGTGTAGAGGTCTGAGTATTAGAATACATTCCAAAACACACTGCAGTAATAATCCAGTTTGAGACCGCTTCAATGCTAGGAAATTGAGGGAATGACAGTTTTGGGAGACATTGAGCCTTCTGTCAGAGAGATCTGGTGCCACTATAAACTACAATTCCCTGGGGCAGTTAAAGTGGTCTATTATTTCTGCAGTGTGTTTTGGACCCACGACTCTGGAGACAAGGGTTCGATTCCCAGCTTCGTCATGAAACTCACTGCGTAACCTTGGGCAGGTGACATGCTCTCAGCCTCAGGGGAGTAATACAATACTAATATTAATATAATATTAATCCTATGAAGGAGGCAGGACCATTGCACACCAATTAAAAGCCTCACCTGGAATCAGCTAAAGGGTCTCATGTAGAGAAGTTTGGGAGCATAAGGGCTGCATCCACACTGGAGAAATAACCCAGTTTAGCACCGCTGTCTGTGTCTTGGCTCAGGGCTATGGAATTCTGGGAGATGGAGTTTGTTGTGGGGCCCAGAGTCTGGGCCCCACAACAAACTCCAACTCCCAGAATTCCATAGCCCTGAGCCAAGACACTGAAAGTGGTGCCAAACCAGATTCTTTCTCCAGTGTGGATGCAACCAAGGTAGGAATGAGATGGGGAGAGGCACCTGGATAAAGAGGAGAAGATGGCACTTGGCTGATCAAGGGGACAAAACTCCCCATCCTTAGGTGGCATCCACACTGCATAAATGAAGCAGTTTGACACCGCTTTATCTTCCATGGGTCAGTACTACAGAACTCTGGGATTTGTAGCTCTGCAATATATTCTATAGCACTGGTCCTTCCATCAAACTACAAATCCCAGGATCCCACAGCACTGAGCCATAGAAGCAGTTAAAGCACTGTCAGCACCCTTTATTTCTGCAGAGAGCCAGTGGTTTTGAGCCTTGGACTATATAGGTCCAAAACACACTGCAGAAGACAATCCAGTTTGAGACCACTTTAACTGCCCTGGTTCAATGCTAGGAAATTTTGGGAACTGTAGTGTTTGTGAGACATTGAGCCTTCTCTGTCAGAGAACTCTGGTGCCACAATGAACTACAGTTCCCAGGATTCCCTAGCACTGAGCCAAGGCATGATACGCTTGAAAGCACATAGTAAGCAGTAGCAATTAAGGATGGAGCCTGACAGAGATAAAACGTCTCTCAACGCAATGCATTTGATCCCAAACCCTTCCATTCTGACCCTTTAGAGACCCACCTTTGAAGGCGGAAGGGAAGGAAGAGGACTCACAGGAGCACTTCCGTCCTCCTTGATGGCTCGGCACTGACTGCCGGGAAGCCTCTGCACGGCCAGGCAGCGCGGGAACTGGCCACGCCTTATCTGAGCGCATCAACCAATCAGCCGCTGTCATTTCCGCAAAGCCACGCCTCCTCCGCGCCGCGACTCCTTGCTCCGTCCCTGCCGTCAATCAAAAGGAGGAGCGTCTGACGCAGTGCTCCCTTTAAGAGATTTTGGACTTCAACTCCCAGAAGCCTCAGTCAAGTTGGCTAATAGCCTGGGATTCTGGGAGCTGAAGTCCAAAATCTGTGCCCTTTAAGAGATTTTGGACTTCAACTCCCAGAAGCCTCAGCGATGTTGGCCAATAGCCTGGGATTTCAGTAGCTGAAGTCCAAAGTCTGTGCCCTTTAAGAGCTTTTGGACTTCATCTCCCAGAAACCTCAGCCATGTTGGCCAATAGCCTGGGATTCTGGGAGCCGAAGTCCAAAATATATTAAAGGGCACAGATTTTGGACTTCAGATCCCAGAATCCCAGAGTATTAGCCAACATGGCTGAGACTTCTGGGAGCTGAAGTCTCTTAAAGGGCACAGTTTGGGTACCACTGAGGGAAAGGAAAGGGCATCCGCACTGCAGAAATAAGCCACTTTGACACTGCTTTAACCTGCCACGATCCAATGCAATGGGATTCACAGAATGGTAATTAGTTCTGGCACCAAAGCCGCAAAGCTCTGGTGCCATAACAAGTGACCATTCCCAGGCTGCATCCACACTGCAAGAATAACCCAGTTTGGCACCACTTTAACTGCCGTGGCTCAATACTATGGACTTCTGGGAATTATAGTTTTGTGAGACATTCTGTCTTTCCTGTCAGAAGGGCTCCAAGAAACTACAGGTCCCAGAATTCCATTGCACTGAGCCATGGCAGTTAAAATGGTGTCAAACTGGATTACATCTGCAGTGCAAATGCGTCGTGTCAGAAGTTGCCGAAGGAAACGGCTCACGGCCCCTTTCTCGCTAGAACATTTGCACGCATAAGTGTATTATTGGTCCAAATTAACTGAGGCTCCATCCACACTGGAGAAATAACCCGGTTTGGCATCGCTTTAACTCTTTTCTGGCTCAAGGCTATGGAATTCTGGGAGTTGTAGTTTGTTGTGGCACCAGGGCTCTCTCTGACAGAGAAGGCTTGATGTCGCACAGAACTACAGTTCCCAGAACTCCCTAGCTTTCAGCCAGGACAGTTAAAGTAGTCTTAAACTGGATTATTTCTGTAGTGTAAATGCAGCCACAAACATGCCCACACACTATTTTCTTCTCAGCAAAGTAATTGATATCATTCGAAGCGCACAAAATGGTTTCCAGGGGCCTCTTCTGCCCCCTCATGACCTTCCAAATAGCATGTATTTCTCCACTGGCTTCTAGGCCCCTCGTGATTTCCTTTAAGGCCCTTCTCGAATCTCGACAGAAGCAGAGGCTCAAATATTTGAAACAGCCACATCTTTGGCATTCCTGGAGGGAATAGGAAGCTTTCAGTTACACTTCTTACAGTTACACTTCAGAGTTACACTTCCTGACAAACCAAGCTGAAGGCAGTGCACATGTTTCCTCCAACAGCCACAAGCCAAAGGCAGTGACAAAGCAAAGACATCCCTTTGGTTTATAAAACTTTAAAGCAATGGAACTGGAACTGTGTCCTTTAAGGGATTTTTTGGGGTGCCCTAGTAGCTATACACTCTAAACATCCCTTTTAATATCACCTTGATATAAGAGAGGGAAACAGGGAGGCTTGGGGTAACAGTTGGTCATATGGCAAAGTATAGTACCAACCAAAATCCACAAAACAGTGATACATTTATTGAACCAACCAAAAATGCACATTATATATGTTAAAAGCTTTCAAAGCTTCACTACAGCGGTCCCCATACTGTGCTCTTTAAGGGGTTTTTTGGACTTCAGTTCCCAGAATCCCAGACTATCGGCCAACATGGCTGAGGCTTCTGGGAGTTGAAGTCCAAAATTTCCTAAAGGGCACAGTTTGGGGGCCACTGCTTTAAAAGCTCAATTTGTATGACTTTTTATACAAATAATTTTAATATTTATTTATTTCCAAGAGTTATATCCCACCTTTCTCCCTCAATGGGACTCAAGGTGGTTTACAATATATTAATAAAATACAAGGTTAAAAACATTGAATGCAAAAGTTAAAAATAAACACTGCTGACAATTAAAACACAGATAAAAACAGCCTAATTCAAAACAACAAAAATCATGAAACTTTAAATCATTAAAACAGCACTCAAATAAAATAATATTTATTAAACCGACAATTTATTAAAACATATAACTGTAACTACCATTAAGTGCAATGCAACATCTAAACAACATGCACCTACATAAATAACATATACAAAAACGTACATCTTATCATACTTTTTGTTTTAGTTATGCTTTTAGTTTTTCGTTTGTGGTCCAAAACATACTGCAGAAATAATCCAGTTTGAGACCGTTTTAACTGCCCTGGCTCAAGGCTAGGGGATTCTGGGAATTGTAGTTTTGTGAGACATTTAGCCTTCTCTGGTGCCACAATAAACTACAACTCCCAGGATTCCCTAGCACTGAGCCAGGGGAGTTAAAGCAGTTTCAGACTGGATTATTTCTGAAGGGTGTTTTGGACCTATGTTATGCTTTTAGTTGTAAAACTTTTAGTTATGCTTTTAACTTTTGTATCTTTTTGTGTGATTTTATATTGTTCGTAGATTATTTCAATTATTTTGAATTTTATTGAATTTTTTAAAATGTCTATCTGTCAGCTGCCTTGGGTCCCTCCTGGGAGAAAGGCAGCATACAAATGAAATAAATAAGTGAATACTTTCTTTGTGGTTCTTGTATGCCTTCAAGTCATTTCTGACTTATGGCAACCCTAAAGTGAACCTCTCTCTTAAAATAAATGTCCGGGATGCATCATTTCTGAGGAAGCGGCCCAAAACTCTCTGTTTAAAGTCTTCATTGAAAGACTTTTGAAGCTGAGTCATTTTCCACTCCACTCCCAACTGATAGCAATTTTAAAATATTGTACAAGGATTTGTTAAACATTTCAAGGCACTGACTATCCTCATAAAGACAAAAAAGCATGTGATTTTCTTCCAGCTTTTGCACAGATGTTTTTAATCAGTTCCCTTCATACAAGAGAAAGAAGAAGAAAAAGGCTTGACAACATGGGGAGAGGGATGGGGTCCAAAACACACTGGAGAAATAATCCAGTTTGAGACCACCTTAACTGCCCTGGTTCAATGCTGGGAACTGTAGTTTTGTGAGACATTTAACCTTATCCGTCAGAAAGAGCTCTGGTGCCACAACAAACTACAGTTCCCAGGATTCCTTAGCACTGAGCCAGGGCAGTTAAAGCGGTCTCAAACGGGATTATTTCTGCAGTGTGTTTTGGACCTAGGTTTGTTGTGTGCCTTCGAGGCCTTTCTGACTTATGGTGACTGGCCTCACATGGTCGTTCTTTTCAGATGATGCAGACCAATACCTCCAAGCCAGGATTGGGTCAGATTCTGGCAGATTGGACATGGATCCACCCCGACCCTGGGTCAAAGGACCTTAGCATGGGCCAAAATGACCAGCTGTTTGTGATAGAGTGTCTTGGAAACTGTGCCAAACCCCACACGCCCCTTACCTTCCTCCACTACTGTCACTAGTGAGAAGACCCCCCCATTGCCACATATGATGTGGAAACTGGGCACCTAGTCATGTGAGTGAAGCCAGGCATCCCATTTCCACATCAGACATGGCAACGGGAGTTTTCTTACTAGTGGCAATGTCAGAGGGAGGTAAGGGGCATGCATTGCTAGTGAATCCATGGCACAGGAAATGGGGTGGGCATGTAAGCACCCACTTGTCCCTATGCCAGCCTAGGAACCAACCCTGGCTGGGACTCACACCAGGAAAACATGGGCTCAGCCCAGTGGCATCCATAGGGTTGGTGTCGCCTAGTGCGGTTACTCATGGTGTCACTCCCCTCATTGATCTCCTCCTATAATTTCATACCATACAGAATCCTTAGTATAATAAAAATGATACTAATGTTATTCATAAATCACAATTCCCATATGCCACTGAATGTAATGCTAACAGATGTGACATAAACACCTAGCAAAATTAAAATTATACCTTCAGATTACAAAATCATACACATTACTTAAATGTGTTTACATATAAATAGTGAAGATTTGGTTAAAATGTAATATTTTTAAAGAAAAATGTTAAAAGAATATTTTTAAATTTTAATTTTAAAAACTTCTGTGGCCTCTCCTTTCTTCTCCCACTGAAATTCACTTCACTTCCACCATCTCTTAAAGCATTTTAAAGAAATACAGGTAATGCCACAATGTTTCTGCCAAAATACAGGCATTTGAGCAGATGTGGTGTCAGCCCCCCCAAAAAGGATGACACCTGATGCGGTCTGCACCTCCCTAATGATGCCACTGGCTCAGTCCATGCTATCTATCCTGGTCTGTCTTCTTAAACCAGGAAAGATAATTTACCCATTTCCTAGGGCCTGAGATCCACCAAGCCATGGATCGTCTTAACAGGATTTAGCTTCAATATATTGATCCTCATCTAGCCTATCACAACATCAGACACTGTCCAGCACCTGCACAGCTCCAGCTGACTCCAATGACAGACAGAAACAGAGCTGAATGTCATTAACATACGGATGAAATCCCACTGCCAAACTTCAGATGACCTCCACCAGTAGCTTCATAAAAATATTAAACAGCATGGGGAATATGGTGGGAGTTTTGTGACACCTGTATCTTAATGGTTTTGGGCAAACCAGTGCTTATTTCTGCAACCAGTCCCATAGTTAGGAGATGAACTACTGCAACACAGTGGCCTTTATTCCCATCTGATAGAGCATGCCCAACAAAACACGAGTTCAATAGTGCTGAAAACTTCTTGATGTTCTGTTAAAAGTATTACAAGAGTTTGGAGATCCAGCTGGTTTAAAATTCAATAAAGACAAAATGATCTTAACCAAAAACATATATAAGGAGGATCAAATGGCATGAAGAACTCTACTTTTGAGACTAAAAAGAAAAATGAAATATTTGGGTATAAATATGACCAGTAAGAATTCTATGTTATTTCAGAATAATTATGTGAAGACCTGGAATGAAATTAAACAAGATTTTCAAAAGTAGGACAAACTTAAATGATCACAGTTGCGTAGGATTTCTGTGCTAAAAATGAGATGATATTTTTGTTTCAAACTATAGTGATCTTGACTAATGATGTATCATTTAAACATTGGCAAAAAGACTTGTTGAAGTTTATTTGGCAAGGGAAGAAACCTAGGGTTCAAAATGCTACAAGATGCCAAAGATTGCCACTTGATTGATCTAAGCATCTTGTCTACACCACTAGGCTGCAACAACTGAAAATGATTCCAAGAGCCATATCCAGATGGAGCACCAGATAATTCTTCAAACTCTGCAGTAACTGTGATGCCAAGTTCAATTTCTGCACAAGTGCCTGATAGGGCATGGAGTCCCTTCTTTGAAATGTATTGCCAGTACTGGTTCTTAGTCATAACTTCTTCAGAATCAAAGTGGTTTTACTATGAAACTACGACAGGCAGGAACAATCTCTTATTCCTCCTGGCTCTCAGTTTCAGCTTAATAAAAAGCCTTGCTCGGCATTATCTCCTCATGAGACATCCCCTTTCTGTCAAAGGTCCAGGAAACCCAGTGTTTACTCCAGCGTCCAAATCGGTTGGTGTAAGTAGTAGTGTTTTTCTGAATAATATACCACACAGACAGCCATAGTGATTATATGAAAACAAACAGTAGCTTTTATTGTAGTAACAAGTATAAGCTGTCTTGATCAAGGTTAAATATTCAGT
>NC_056527.1:84315343-84351702 GCF_019175285.1 Sceloporus undulatus | reverse complement strand
TACATCAGGTGTCAGCTCATTAGGTGACTATATAACAGATAGATCCCCTTCAGAGCTTTTATCACAAGACACAACTCCTCTTTTTAAGTTGTGGCCTCTGGCCGCCTTACTACTACTACTACTACTTCTACTATTTATTTTTCTCTCACTTTTCTCCCATGACTGGGACCCACAGCGGCTTACAATCTAAAAAGCACAGTACAATTAAAGGCTTACAAAATTGACAACTAAAATGGTATTAAACGACTACAATATTAAAAAGATCATTCATTTAAAAATGGAATACAATTTTAAAAAGATAAAATCACTTCAAAAGAACCACCATCACCCAAAACCCAGATTTTAAAACAATACACCACTCCCAGGACTTTCTTTTAAAATTTTCCGTTTTAAATGCCTGTCTAAATAAAAAGGTCTTAGCCTACCTGTGGAAAGTCAAGAAGGGATCCATTCTGGCTTTCCTGGGAAAGTGTGAGATATAGTTTTCTAAGTACCAAAGTACAAAATCAAATTAATCCAGACAAAACAAGTGAAGCAGAAGTTTCAATGTTTTAGTTACAATCTTGCAAGAAGGGGTGTCCAAGCAAGTAGGCGCACCCCATTATGGATTTCACATAATATTTATCCCTTTCCCTGGCTGCAGTTTTCCCTGCCTCGTTTCTCATTGACTGGGTTTATGAGATGCACAAACTTTCAGAGCCTCCTTCTCCATGTATAATATCCCCTCCTTCCACATATATCCCATTCATTCAAATCAGTGATGATCCCTTCCGGGGTGTGTCTGTAACTACAGTATTCATAAACTTATTAAACATGCTCAGAAGTGATAGTGCCTTGTTAGAAAAAGTGAAACCTATATAATTAAGTGAAGCCTGAATTTGTTATTTCCCCCCAAAGTCTCCCTCCCTTTCATGTAGACATTATTTATCTTGTTGGCCTTGTCGGCCAGCTACAAAGATTGTCTGTTCTTTTGAAGCTTGTACTGTACAAAATTGTTACAACTTTAGTCCTAAACTAAAACAAAAACATTGAGCCTGTATAGCCACATTCTAAGATATTAAAAGCTTCTTTGCTACTTGGCAAAAGGTAACCAAGTTCATCCAATTAGTGTTTTATAAAGTTTGTGTGGAATTCAAAAGGTAACTACCTTTTCATCTGGGGTCCCTGGAGTCTAAACACTTTTTATATAGATTATAACATGGGAGGGACAGCGTTCAGCCTCCATCCTTAAACTTGGCTTATCGCGTGATCGAGGGTCACACCCTTGTGCGCTTCTCTCATCCTTCTCCTGTGACTAAAGTGTTATGGAGCCATCCCTGCATACATCTCCCATCGGTAAAATGTCTTGGAACCATCATTTGGTATTAACAGGAGCTCCCATTAATACCAAATGATGGTTCCATGACACTTTACTGATGGGAGAAACGCAAAGGTACAGCTCCAAGACAGTTTACCCATGGGAAAAGCACATGGGGGTGTGATTACCAATTGTGTGATTAGCTGAATTTAAGGATGAGAGAAGGACGCTGTCCCTCCCGTGTAATAATTCCCATAGTGTCTGTGCATCGTGTGTATATTTTTATTTTCTATTCTAAAGGCCCAATGTAAAATCTAAACTCTTGATTCTATTTCTGCTAACATTTACTTATACAGTTGGCCCTACTTATCCACTGATTATTTTTATCCACAGATTCAAGCATGCATGGTTTGAAAATATTTTTTAAAAAGTATGAATTTCAAATAGCAAACCTTGATTTTGCCATTTTTTATAAGAGACACCATTTTGCTATGCCATTATATTTAATGGGACTTGAGCATCCACGGATTTTGTTATCCACGGGGGTCCTGGAACCAAATGCCAGTGGATAACAAGGGCTTTATAGGTCATTACCAGCCCTTTGAATTGTGCCTTGATTCTTGAAACAAACTGGCAGCCATTGGAGCTGTCTGAACAGGGACACTGTAGGGTCTCTGTAATCTGCCCAGTTAAACAGCCTGGCTACAGCTCTTTGGACCAGCTGATGTTTCCCAACACTCGTCAAAGGCAGTCCCAAGCAGAGCACATTACACTAGTCCAAATGGGATGTAACTAAGGCATGTATCACCAAGGCCAGATCTGGCATCTCAAAGAACAGGCACAACTGGCACACAGGTTTTAAACGTACAAAAGCACTCTTGGTCACTGCAGAGACCTAGACCTCCAAGTTCAAAGTTGAGTCCAGCAGTAGCTCCAAACTGCAAACCTACATTTTCAGGGGGAGTGTAACCCCATCTAACACAGGCTGGATCCCTATTCATTTAAACTTCTCACTATCATCCCTCTCTCCCCTCTTTTAACTAATAGACCCCCCCCCCACAGGTGTCTTTCTCTCATCCTTAAGCATTCTTCTCTTGTCCTTAAACTCAGCTAATAACACGATTGGGAATCACACTGCCATGTGCTTTCCCCATGTCTTGGAGCTGTTCCTTAGCGTTTCTCCCAATTCACTTCTACTATGATAACTTGGATGCTTTGTCTGCCCAGCCATTCATGCCAAGTTTGGTTGCAGCTTGCTAGGAAGGTGTCCCAATGGTATCTCTGTCACAAAAACTCACAAAATTCACCTTCAGTGTGTCAGGCTGCAATGATAAACAATATCACACTGCACAGTTATAGCGCTATTATTCAATTTAACTGCTATGGATGCCTCCTGTAGTATTCTAGGGTTTGTAGTTTAGTGAATCATAGAACAGAATAGTGTGAGCCCTAAGAGCTCTCTGGGTGAGAATTCTAAATGCTTCTCCTAAACTGCAAATTCCAGGATTCCACAGGAGGCAGCCATAGCAGTAAAAGTGGAATAATAGTACTACAACAGTGCAGTGTGGTATTGTGGTGTGTGTGTGTGTGTGTGTGTGTGTCCTAAGCAAACACAGTGTAACTTATTTCTGAGAATACATGTATAAATTTGTGTTCTCAGCCTTCTGGCAAGACCACATTAAGCAACGTGAAGAGACTAACTCAGGCAACAGATATTAAATGTCATAATGAATGATTTGTTATCTGTGAAGGAAAAGCCATTTGTGGGAGTTTCTGTTTCAAATGCCAAAATTGTTTGATCAGCTTTAGGCACTACGTACATGTATTTGGGTTGCCTTTTGCTGTTCCATTCTAGGCAGCAAAATGTCTTTGGTTGCCCCTAGACTTTGCAAAGTATCCAGCTTTACCCTCTTATACAGAGCCAGAACAGGAAGTACGATTAGTGACACAATATTTTCTAAAAACTCTTCAGATTCTCTAAAAAACCGAGCTTTCACTCTATGTAAAATGTTATCAGATAGAAGTTCAGAACATTGAATACCTAGAATAGCCATGTTAAACTGCAGCTCAAATTCCACATTCTTCTTCGGCTTGTCTTTAGAAGTAAGATCTTTTTTATCCTGCAAACTCCGTAAAATACGGTATTCTGTTTCCTCTGCTAATCTAAACAGTAGTACATCTTGAGCTATAAAGCAGTGATATTTTTTATGATGACGAATGCCGATTAAATCCAAACAGTATCGTTTTTCTTTATAATGTTTCCCGATCGCCCTCACTAACGCTTTATATCGCTCATTTTCTGGTACTTTGTCAGTTTTTTTACTAGCAGTATTCTTTTTACTTTCATATACAGGTTTCTGCACATCACAATCAACATCACGATACTCAGCAAATGTGCCCACTTTGGAGATTTGTTTTTGTTTATTTGCTGGCAATTCTTTCTTGTAATCTCTTGCTTCCTCATCATCATAATTGACATCAAGATCGTCAGTAGAGGTGTTCTGTGTGGAGATGCGGATATTGTTCTCATTATTAGCTAGAGATTCTTGCCTTTTGACTTCTGATCCATGATCATTTGTAGTGAAGGTGTCCTCTTTGAATATTTGTGCATCTTCCTTTTCTTTATTAGTTGGCAGTTCTTTCCTTTCATCACTTGGTTTCTGTTCACCTGTAGAACTAAAAGGACTAGAAAGAACTGGTTTCTTGTCTCTTGGCTGACTCATCTTCTGTGCAGACAGCAAATTAGATTGCTGTTCATCCACAGCCTCTCTTTTTCTTTTATTTTTATTAGGGAAGAACAATATATCAAGAATTTTGGAGGGTACCTTTTGTGATTTTTTACTAGCAATGACATTATCAAAAAAACATTTTATGTCTTCATTGATTAAAAGAGTGTAATACTGTGGACCAGTAAACATAAAAGCATTCTTCAGTGCCCTCCTAGCCAGGTCTTCTTCCAGTATTTTAAATGCACTGGGTTCCAGATGCTCTTTTAGGTCCTTTATCAATAGATCTTGATTTTCAGTAGCATAGACTTCCATATCAGAAAGTCTGAAATCACCTGGAGAAATATGATAAACATTCTCAAATGGCAGAATCAGATCTAAAAATTAAGATAAGCATTATCGCAATGAAAGCCATTCTAACAGCACCAAAACAGTAAACCTGAGCTTCATAACTAAAAAGAACTTTATCCCCAGTGAAAGATAAACAAAATATTAAGTCTCCAAGACAGATCTTAATTTATGTACTTGGGAGCTTTCATAAATATTACATCTTTTAATTCATTATCATATACAGTAATTGTGGAAATATTTCCTGTGGGTGCTTATTTCTTCCTTGTTTTTAATGCGTTTCTAAATTAAGCTTTTATTCTGCAGCCTTTCACAGAATACTGTGGCAGGTCAAAATGTAGTCCTCCATGTGTAATCCTCCCCTTTATGACCTGAGTTCTTCCATTTCCCCCACTCCCCCAAAATTAGCAAAGAATGACCACTGCTGGCTGTGGAGGAAGGCAGGTTGTGTGAATGCACAAAGGACGTATTGAAAAAGATAGTTATAGGTAAGCAAACTGTCTTTCTTCATCATGTTTGCTGTGCATAACACACTTGGGTGTTCTAGCCTGGAACACTGTATCAGAGAAAGAGCTCTTCAATACAGGATTATTCAAGGGAGTGGACTTCGCAAGAACTTCCTCTAGAACATTTGAGTCAACAGGTTCATACCTTTATATGATGGCTGTTCAGTGAAGTTTAACTTCTCTGCTGGGGCACCATCCACTTCTTCAGTCTGATTTCCATGTTCCTTCTTTGCTGAAGACATTAAAATGCTAAACATTATTTTTGCCAGGTTTTGCTTCACTGAAAATTTAAATTCTTTATTATTCCAAAAATACGAAAACAAATTTGCATATGCAAAAAAAAAATGATACAGTTGACCCTTTGTATCCATGGGAGTTCTGTTCCAGACCCCCCACCCACCCACCCACATGGATGCCAAGAATGGCGAGACATTAAGTCTCATCACTTTTAATGGCAGCACACCACGCATGCATCATCATTGGGGGAAATGGGGCACGGCCATCTGTGGATGGCAAGCCCACAGGATTGTGTAAAAGGAACCACTCTACTTACATGAATATTTACAATGCTGAAAAGCATCCATAAATATTATTAGTAATATTGTATGCTGTTTCTTCTTTTAAAAAACTGGCCAAAGCATTTGATTCACAGCAATATTTTGTTTTACACTCTTTCTTCATCTCTTCATTTTGCTAATCCCTTGCTCTTACATCTTCACTGATTTTTCTTAGCCCTGTCTATCCATTTTTTAAAATGCATTGTAACTTTTAAAGATTCCTTCAGTTTTTAACTGTATCTAGTTTTTCAGTAGACTGAAACTTTAAATTCTACTAGTATTTGATAATTAGGAATGAGCAAAACAATGCAGAATAAAAATATTTCCAGGATAAGAAAAGGCCACCAAAATCTACTGCAGAGACCACTGACGTAACCAGTTCAACGTTCAGTTTACTTTCTCGTTTTAAAAAGGCCTACCCAGGCCTAAAATAGTCTTGGAGGCAACAGCATAGCAAGATGCCCTATTTTTATGGGAAGGAATCACCCCAAAAATCCAGAATTGGGGGGAAGTTTTGGGAGCCTCAGAAATGCTCTTTGGGTTGCATAAGGACTACAGATCCATGATATAAATTTCAATACCCTACAACGTTCAGTATAACAAATATCTCCTCCTGCTCTTTTGTCAGCTGGTCAAAGCATTCCTGGGTATAGTAGAGTTGGTAAAATGAGCCATATTTTCATTTTGAAAGTGCTTCTGTAGCAGTCTAAGGAATTTTTTCCCACAGGCTGTGACCCTAAAAAGTGCAAAACTGACATTATGAAAGAATTCTGTCTCAATGTATCACAGCACTCAGACACTTCAAAATAGCATGCTCTACTGCACTGATCTCTGGAAAGTTTATACAGAAAAAAGATTCCCCCCTCACCAAATAAATAAATAAATAAACCACCCTTCAGTTTGAGCAACAGACTTTTTCTCTCTCGTTTGTATTTTCTTCCTTGAGAAACAGAATGTAAAGCAGGACTGGGGAGCCACTTTCAGAGGGTTGAGCATGGTTTCCCCATATCACCTATGGGGGCCAGCACCCCTGAAAACACTAATTCTCCAATTGAAATGCTGGCTGTAACTCTTTCAGCTGATTTCATTGTCTGTCACTGTGTGGTGAGAATGGGAGTGGGTGATGCCAAATGTAATGAGATGGTGCTTTAAGTATTGGATGATTTAGGGCTGAAACAGATGGCCCAAAACCACCGGATTGGGGCTGCTGCAGAGCTACATGCCACAGCAATCCCACACAATGTCACCAACCTGATGTTTTCCTGGTGCAAAAAGAAGCGGCAGAAAACCTCTCCTTTTTGTGCCGGGAAAACCACAGTGGTGTTTTTTTGGCACTCCTGCGGCATGTGACGGCTAAACACTGCGCTACTCGAGTGCTGAAAAACTGCTACCGTGTGGGCAGTGGGGTGGCCTCATGGCATGCTCCTAGCATCTTGGTGGCATGGGGTGTGTTTATGCCACGTCCCCAAGCCACCAGGAAGATGCCACATTTTGCCAGTCTGTTTTCCCCCTTAGTCTCCATCTGCACTGTAGAAATAATGCAGTTTGACACTGCTTTAACTGACATGGCTCAGTGCTATGGAATTCTGTGAACTATAGTTTTGTGAGCTATTTAATCTTCTCTGTCTGGGCCAATACGTATGGACCAAAAGCCCCATTCTCATCCTGACCTGACATCATCCTGTCCAGACCATGCAGGTCATTAGCCCTGGGCTGGGATGAGGCAGACTAGATTTGGATCCCATGGATTTAGCCTAATTGTGGCCCAAAGTTGCCTTAAACCATTCTAAAAAAACTGGCTGTTTGCTTCTAGTTTCTAGGGGTAGGCCCCTAGCAGAAATGAGCTAGAGTAATCAAAAGGTTGATTAGATCAATAGGACAGAGAAAGAAATTAAGGAAAGCACCATTTAACAGCACAATGGAAAAGTTGGAAGACAATCTGAGAATCAGTTTCTACTAAAAAGAAGAAGAAGAGTATATTTCAGCTAGGAAGGGGTAGGGGAAAGGAGTTGTCTGCTTCTCCTAATTTGAGGTGCCACTGCCCAGATCAGTTATTACAGAACTTACCAGCTTCTATTTTATTAGAGACTTTCTTGACAAGTGGTTTATTTGGAATATCTTCCAATCCATGCTGAAGTGCTTCCAAATGTTTTGGGTGGAAATGGCCCCAAATCAGCTTAGCCATCATCACTACATCGCTGTCCTCTAGTTTACCTTCGGGGATTCTCTCCTCATTTAGCCCGACTGTATTCATCCAGGACTTGAGTTTGCGCATTTCGTTCTGGTCCAGCTCCTCAAGGATTTTTATCATAAATTGTACATCTGTCTCCATCATGATAGTTTTTAAGTTTCTGCTGCTGAGAAATGTATACAGTCTGGAATAGACAAGAGCCTGGAGAGGAGATAATGGGGAGAACATTAAGTAGTTGACATTGATGACACAACTAATTTCATTCAACAGAAATGACACATGCTGAATAATGTACAGAAGGCTAAGGATTTTCTTCAGAAGTATAAAGATAACTTTGATGATAGTGGTAAGAAGGCCTAGGTTGAAAGGGAGAAAGAAAGCCTGGATCAAGGAGAAGGAAAACAGAGGGGAAAAATTGGGTAACCAGCAGGCTAAGGAGTGCTGTCTTGGTTTAAACTGAATGTTTTTTAATAGCTTGTTATCTTTTTAAACTGCATTTTATTGTTTTATTGTTTTAACTTGAGATTTGTTTTGTTTTAATACAGTACTGTGAAATATTTAATTCTATGTTAATGTTCACTTTTTGTTTTTTATAATTGTATTTTTTTACAGTTAAAAACATTTTAATGTTTTTAATTGTATTATTTTTTTAACACTCCATGTGGTGCTGAAGACTGGCTAAAACTATTGTCTTCTTATTGATAGTATATAAAAGGTGACCTTGGGCAAGCCACACTCTCTCAGCCACAAAGAGTGGCAATGGCAAACCCCCTCTGAACAAATCTTGCCAAGAAAACCCTATGATAGTGTCACCTTAGGGTTGATATAAGTCAGAAATGACCTGAAGGCACAGAATAACAACAAGAGGTCTGTGGAGGAAGACGTCACATTATAAAAACTTCTGATTTTAAATACAGTAAATGAAGAGAACATAGGGAGCTCTAGTATTTCTAATCAACGGACAAATCGGTAAATATGGACATCAAGACAGAGACCAAAAACATACTATTAGTCCATCACTGTTGTGTTTTTTAGTCATTCTCCTACCTCAGGAAATCCCTCATTTCACAGCATGCGGAAGGGAAGAATTAAATTGGGGAGCCAAGGTTATGAGGGTCTCTCTGTTTACCACCTCATATTTTCAAGGTGATGGCCCCAATGCCCTTACTGATAATTGGAAACTATATCTAAATTGCCATTTCAGTTAAATGACTGCACTAAAAAGCTTTACTATAATTAAGCTGAAAACACACAAATACTATCTGGATGGAAAAAAGACCACTGTCTTCCAAGCAGCCCTTACTACTTGTTCTTTTAAAGTCCTTTAACTCTGGAATTAAACATATAAAATTCTAATCATTATTTAAAATAAGTGGTTTGGAGCTTGTTACTTTATATTTTGTAATTTCCCCAACCACATGGGACTAACAAATGGCAAATAAATTTGAAAGAATCTAAAAGAACTAGGCTTTGGGTAAAGAATCGGCTGGGATATATAAAAATTATTGGCTGTTTTCCCATTTTAATCCATACTGTAATTAATAATTTCATTCTAGAAGTAAGTTAATGCTAAAATGCCAACTTTAATCAATCAATCATATTTAAAAATTAAATTAAGTTGCCCTTTTTGTCGGAAAGATGCTGTTTTTGTTAGGTATAATTGATGGACAAGAACTAATTTTACACCATTTTCTTTCATTTTTGCTGCTGTAGAATTAATTGCTGAGAGTGGAAGGGCAATAGGGCAAATCTGTTGGTTGTACTCTTCGCCTGTCATAGGACCACCTTCATAGCATGCCATGAGCTGTGATTGCTTTGACCAGCTTCCCACTTCATACCAGGTTTTGTACATTTATTTTTTCTAGTACAAAAGTTGGTAGAGGCAAGCAGCCAGTGCTGTATCATTCAAGCTTTCTGTTACCAGAATATCCAGATTTGACTTCTAGTGTTGAACCATGGCTGAAATGTTTTCCTTCTTATTAATGCCATAGTGGTATATGGAGGAAAAGCTCACATTATAAAAACTGCTGGTTTTTTAAAAATGAAGAAAACATAGAGAGCTCTAGTATTCGCCCCACCCTAATATTAGCAGAAGAGAAACTGAATGTAGATGTAAATGCAAAATTTGAAGAAATCCAATATAGTCACATTAAATATAGACTGGTAAAAGGGAACATGAAGGGAAAGAGAACCAAATGTGTCCAAAACATGCTAGATTTGAATAAATACACAATATAGTTTGAGTATCCCTTATCCAAAATACTTGTCTATTTATCAAGGAATATTTCTACCTTGTTAACTGGGGTATACCTGTATTTTACACTGCCCACACAACTCTGTCTAGTGAGTGATTCAGAAATTCAATGGACAATGTATGCTCTGACACCACATTTCCCAGAACTCCATAGCATTGAGCCATGCCAGTTAAAGTGGTGTCAAAGCAGATTATTTCTGCAGTGCAGTTGCAGCTAGGTGTACAATGTTTTTTAGTTTCCTTTCTCATCACCACCCCCTTTTACTGACCTCAAGGCAGAAAGAAGTCCTTGCCGACAGGTGAATTAACAGCTTCCCTATGAAATCTTTGGCAGCCACAACGCTGAAAGAAGCAGCAGCAGCAGCACCTTCACGTCTTTATAAGTTCCAGCCTGGTAAGGGAAAGAAAAACTAATCAGCTGACAAATCAATAAATATGGATGAGAGGAGAGAGTCCAAGAAATGAAACTCAGGTTGCTTCCTGCCCAGACATACTATGAGCCTATCACTGCATTTTTCAGTGGTTCTGCCTCAAGAAATTCCCGCTTCACCACCTGCAGAAAGGCAGGGGCTAAGTTAAATGCCTGCACTGAAGACCTTACTGGAATTAAGCCGAAAATAGTCATCCATGGTTTTACTCTCCCCCACTCACATTCCTGTTTGTGGATTGTGGCACAGACCATAAATGGATAATATAAAACAATAGTGTAAAGCTAAAGAAGAACACTAAATCAACCATCATGCTAAAATACAACTTGAAGAGCATCCCCAAAGAAATGAAAGATAATTTCAATTAGGTTGGACCCAAGCCATGTAGGGCTTTAAAGGTGATAACCAACACCTTGTACTGTGCCTGGAAACCAATAGGCAGCCAGTGGAGTCATTTCAATATTGGTGTTATATGGTCACTCCTAGATTTACCCATGACCAACCTGGCTGCCATATTCTGTACTAACTGAAGTTTCCGGGTTAAGCACAAGGGTAGTCCCATGTAGAACACATTGCAGAAATTGAGTCGTGAGGTTACCAGTCCATGTACTACAGTTTCAAGGTCTCCTGGTTCCAGAAAAGCAGCTGGCGTATCAGCCCATACTGATAACAGGCACTCTTGACTGTCATATTTACCTGATTTGTCATCTGGAGGAACGGATCAAAAAGCCCCACCAGACTGCGAACACAGTCCTTTGAGGAGAGCATGACCCCATCTAGGACTGGAGGTTGCAACCCAAAACCTGGTTTAGGGGTCCCTACTGTAAGTACTTCTGTTTTGTCTGGATTCAGCTTGAGTCTGTTTTTCCTCATTACTGCCTCAAGACACTGATTGAGGAAATAAATGCCAGCTGTCATCGGAGCTACTGACAGAGATATGGAGAAATATATTTGGGTGTCATCAGCGTACCAATAACACCCTGCCCCATGTCTATAAATGATTTCTCCCAGCAGCTTCATATGTATATTGAACAGCATCAGGGACAGTATGGCACCCTGAGGGATGCCACATTTAAGCTCTGTTTTTGAGGAACGACTGTCCCCGAGCATCACCCTCTGAAATCTACCTGAGAGAAAGAATGGAACCATTGCAAAGCAATGCCTCCAATACCTAACTCTCTCAGGCACTCCAAAAGGATGTCATGATCTATCGTCTTGAAAACTGCGGAGAGGTCTAAAAGCACCAACAGAGTCACGCTTCCTCTGTCGATGCCTAGAGGAAGGTCATCAGCCAGAGCAACCTTGGTAGTCTCCATCCCATATTCTGTCCTAAAGCCAGTTTGAAATAGATCTACAGTGCGCCCTTCCCTTACACTGGGGATCTGTTCTGGACATTCCCCGCATAAAGGAAAAAACGTTTTTGCTTAAGCCGCATTAGAAGTAATGGGGCCCATGCCCATGGCATGCGTCCCCATTACTTCTTGGCGCACAGAGGCTTCTTCAGTCATAGGCTTCCAGTTAGGGTTGCCATAAGTCAGGACCTCCAAACCAGGACAAAATTTTCAAGTGTAGGACATTTTTTTAAAATGGAGGACACACGAAAAATTGGATGCTTTTTTAAAAAATGTTAATATAAATGCATGTTTCTTAGGCATGATCAAAATGCAGGACATTTGGGCATTATTCCTAGACAGATGGCAGAAATGTGCTTCCCTTTCTGGCCTAACCACCACCACCCCATTTCAAAGCACACATGACCCACATTTGGGCATTTGACGTGGCTTTATTTAACATGGCTTCTGGCAAATTTCATAGAGTCAGAGTCGGAAGAGATGCAAGGGCCATCCAATCCAACCCCCTGCCATGCAGGAACTCTCAATCCAAGCATCCCCGACAGAGAGATTATTGCATCACCAAACCCTTTGGGTTTAATACTTAACATGGGTTAACATGGCTATGCAAACTGAACATGTCAAGGTGGTTTAACAAGAAGTGGATTTGCCCTTGGTTAATAAAAATACAAAAAGGGGAAAATAAATGCACACATATAGGGGGGAAATCCACTTAATAAATATACACAAAGGGGAAAATAAATGCACACAGATGGGGCCAAAAACCCACTTAATAAATAAATATACAGAGGGGGGAAAGTACATGATGGAAATGGCTACTTACCTCCTCCTCCTCCTCCTTTTCCTTTTTATCTTTGGCGCCAAACGGCACCAGAGGCTTGAGCTCAGCTCAACGCTCCTTCCCTTTCTCCTCCTCCTTCTATGAAGCCTGGCTTTCTCATTGAGGCTGGCCAATGGTCGACTGGGGCTGGGAACAGCCCAGCCCCTGCTTTTTTTGCTATTGGCCAGCCAGCCTCAAGGGAAGGAGTTGTTTTCTTAAGCTTGAGTGTGTGCCAATTTCGTGACTTTCACACGAAAACGGGGACTTTTCAGAGCTTTCCGTGTGATTTTGGTGCCTGGCTCTATATATTTCAGTGCGTTTTGGGTGACTTTTGCCATTCAGCTCCAGCCCTGACTCTGAGAGCGAGGCTGGCTACAGAGCAACCAACCCTTTGGAGTGTCACACACTAACAGTTTTCAGCCAATCAGAGCGAGGACTGGAGAGTGGTCGCCGCCCCCGCCCTCAGGAAACGCTCTCTAGTCTCTCAGCTCCTGACTCCCTCTTCAGTCTAGCTTTCCTAGACCTAAGCATACTTCCTAAGATGCATGGGAATTGTAGTTCATTGTGGCACCAGAGCTCTTTCTCACTAAACTACAATTCCCAGGGTTCCCTAGCACTGAGCCAGGGCAGCTAAAGCAGTCTCAAACTGGATTATTTCTGCAGTGTGTCTTGGACCCAACTCAGGCTGCATCTTCACTCCAGACTCCAGAGACAATCCATTTTCATACCGTTTTTACTGCCATGGCCCAGTGCTATGAAATCCTGGGAATTGTAGTTTGTTGTCACACGAGAGTTTGCTGAGAGAGGAGGTTAAATGTCTCACAAAACTACAATTCCCAGGATTTCCTAGCACTGAGCCATGGCAATTAAAAGGGTGTCAAACTGGATTATTTCTGCAGTGCGGTTGCAGCCGAACACATTTCTATTTGGCACAAAGCTTCCTGGACCCCCTTCATGTCAAAATAAATATCTTAAAAGTATTAGAAGGACTGAAAGATTCTTTGGTTGGTTTTAATGGTAATTTTGAGAGTTGAAATAAGTTCCAATTATTTTTATTCAATTAGGGCTACGTTTTATTGCCATATTAACATTACAGGGACTTTTGGGGGATTTAGACTGAATATCTGGTGAGATACGGGGGAGATTTGGTGAGTTTTGGCCAAAGGTTCGGGGAATTATCTTCAAGGCTTGTTAGCAACACTGATATTAGCATACGGAAATACTATCTCAATGCAAAGAAGGCCACACTGTCCTAAACTGGCCTTATTACTTGTTGGTCTTTTAACTTTCATTTCTTTCTTTCTTCCTCTTGGCTCCAGAGACAGAATGGCATCTAAATGTGAATATACAAGTCTGCTTGGAAACGTTTGCTTTGCCCTTTTCCTGCCCCTATCCAGCTTGACTTGAGGAACAGAAAGGAAAGGAAAGTCTCAAATCCTGTTGGGCGATTCTTTATTTACATTAAAATTTATTGAACTTTTGGATCATTCATTAACCAGAGTTGTCCGGATATGTTAATAATATAAAATATGAACAATTGAGGAATTGCTAGAGGCAGCACACAATGAAACCAGCTGCAAAGTTTAGAAGCAACACAGCTTATAAAACCAAAATAAAACAGTTCCCAAAATTCAAGAAGCAGCAGCAATTATTTACCTGGTGCTGAAAGAGCCATAATGTGGACATGAGAAAGCCTCACTGGGGAAGGTGTTTGACACATGGGCTGCCACCACTGAAAAAAGTCTGCTCTGTAACCACATTTGGCAGACCCTTATTCCTCCACTTTTCCCACCAGACACAAAGTTTTGCCTAAATCACCACTGGCATTAAATGTGAAGACTTTCACCATCTCACTGTTACCACCAAGAATGCAGATTTCATTGAGGTACGGCAGTTAAAGTGGTGTCAAACAGCATTATTTGTGCAGGGTGGATGCAGCCTATGACATCACAAGGAGCACCTGCACATGAGCCTTGCATTATGGCATTATAGAAGGGCATGCTAATTCAGATAACCTAGCTCCATTTTATCTCAGTCTTTAAGGGTTAAAACTAGCCCTTTTACTTGAGCCAAGAAAAGGATGGGCAGTTAAGACAACAGTACTAGCATAACATTAGCATGCCATCTGTTCTCTGTTTACAATCTTAACTACCCTATTTTGGACCAACTAAACATTCCAGATAATTTTCAGAAACAGCTTCACATATCACATTGCAAATGAGAGGCTACCACAGCATGAGGGACAATGTACAATACACACAGTGATATTTAACTTAAAGGAATAACCTTCCCACATAGAAGGAGTAATGAGTGGAATAAGAAGCATCTGGTAGGTAAGAGTTCTTGCAGAGTATGCTTAAGATGTTATAAGGTTTATGATGCTTATGTAGTTTTGTATTGATGTTTGAATGTTTTGAGTAACTATTTAATAAAGCTTTTTTAAAAAAGAAGAAATAAATCTTCCCATACTTCTTGTTCACTTGTACAATGAAACAAAATTTCTATAGTCTGGGTGCTATTTCAAATTGTTCATTTACTTGTTTCACAAAGCTACAATTTCCAGAATTCCATAGCACTGAGCCATGGCAGTTAAATGGTGTCAAACTGAATTATTTGTACAGTTCAAGTGCAGATGCAATCTATGGAATACGTTCATTTTAGTGTGATCTTTCCTGGATTAAAATCTATTTCATCAGATGTACTGTTGCTGTTCATTCCTCAGAGATGACCCAGACAGGTATACCCTCTCATCAAAGGAAACATCTCAGATGCTCTCCATTTAGGATGCTTCCCTTGTCAACTGTCATCCTTGGAAGCCTTTTCCCAAACCGTTTTTAGAAAGCAGGCTTCAGAGTTTAGAATGGAAGGAGAAGTATGGCTCACTGAGGATGGTTAATTCTGCACAACAGTTATGTTATATATGGGGACTATGGAAAGAAGCTGGAAAATGCTTCAGCTCATCAGTCAAAATAAGTTGTGAACATACACTGAATGTAGCACAAGCCATGCTATCCCGACTAGTCTCCCTCCTCCACACACCTCTCCTGTATACAACCACCTGCCAAGTAGACAAAATGTACAGACAAAAATGATTCAATAATTAATATGTATTAAACAATAGGATTCTCCCCATTCCACCAACATGCCACCTGGAATAAGATAAGTGTCCAGTCTCCACATACAAGCCAAATAGTTCATTCCATCTACAAGTTCCCCATGATTTATCTCACTGCAGTGTTTTATCAGCTATAAGAAAGACAATTGTATCATATTCCCAATAAGCAAAGCATTAATCAGACAGTTTATTTGCTAACAAATATGCTTTTATTACAAAAATATAGGGAGAGAATGTAAAACTGTCTTGCAAACCATCAATAGAAACTTAATTCAAGTGGAGCCTACATGTCTGGAAGTAATTTCACTGGTTGTGAGCCAACTACACTTCATGGCCTCTACAAGAAGTACCACCCTCACTGCTACATGAACTTCTCTACTGGTGATGAAAGGCTTCTTCTTGAAATGTGACATCCTGGAGGCTTCCAGAGCCACCAACCCATATAGGTGAGGTTTGTTCAGGGACCGAAGTACATCTAATGCCCAGCAGTATCGACTTGTGTCTTCAGGAACCTGTCATATAAATGTCATATGTATTAGCAAGGTTGACTTAAAAGTAATTCAAAAGAGCAACCTTCCTGAATCTCACCTTCTCAACCTGTACTGGACCACAGTTTCCATCACTGATGAGGGGTGTAATCTAATACATCTGGAGAGCACTAGCAGGTTGTACAAACCAGCCATTAAGGCCGGAGTGGGGGGCGTGATGCCTTGCACCGCAGGCAGCGTCACAGCGCTCCTCTGGTGCTGTGTCCAGATGATGCAGAGTGAAAGGAGTGCCAAAAAGCCATGGAGCAAGTGGCTATGGCACCCTTTTCATGGTGCAAAAAGGACAGATAGGGGCCGTGGCATATAGTTGCTACAGCCCCAATCTGGTACTTGGTCTGTTGAGCCCCTAGGTTGCAGAAATTTGCACTATAAAGGTGAAACGTGGTTGTTTCTGGACTTTTATCCATATACCAAGGATGGTCAACTTTTTATTTTTCTTTACAATTTCCACAACCACATACCAGTGGCATCTCTAGAGTGGTGCGGGGATCCAGAATGCACCAGGTGACACCCGGGATGTGTGTGACACCACTTCTGCTCAAACACCTGTATTTGAGCAGAGACATGGTGGCATTTGCTTTATCTCTTTAAAATGCTTTAAGAGATGATGGGAGTAAGGTGAATCTTACTTTTCTTCAGTGGGAGAAGAAAAGAGGGTCCCCAGAATTTTTTAAAATTAAAATTAAAATGTCAAAATTTTACTTGTTTAACATTAAATTTTGATTTTTTTAAATATAATTTTTTTAATTCTTATTTTAAAATATTACATTTTAACCAAATCTTCACTATGCTTGTGTAAATAAATTTAGGTTATGCATATGACATTGTAATTTGAAGGTATGATTTTTAATTTTGCTAGTTGTTTATGTTACTATTAGCATTACATTCAGTGGTATATGGGAATTATGATTTACAAGTAACATTAGTGCAATTTTTTTTTACTAAGGTTTCTATATGGTGTGAAATGGGAGGAGGAAGTCAATGAGGGGGGCGACACCATTGGACCGGGTGGCACCAACCCTAGGGACGCCACTGCCACTTACCTTTATCTATATTGGCTAAGGCAGCCCATACAAAAAAATTAACAAAGGTAAAGAAACGCAAAAGCAACCTACAAACTCTTCAACAGATCTGTTATGCAATTTGGAAGACACTTGTTAAGTTGTTTACCTGTTTTAGGATTCTGTACATGTATTTTGAATGGCTTGTTTTCTTCTTCCTTCTGTATAACTGGATGCCACAGAGCGCCAGTGAGTGTGGTCCTTCAGACTGCTGCTGTGGACTCAGGAAAGGCTTCATTCTGGCTGTTAAAGGATGAAGATTATTAGAGTGGTACTAACAAATACCTGCCTATCCATATCCAAAAATCACCCACCTCCAGTTGGATATTTTTGGTGGTGGCATCCTATCTGAACCCCTACTAAGAGGCTTATCTGGCACTTAATATGACTGTTTTGGCCTTTGGTTAAGTTGTTGTTTTTAATTTTTCTGAAACATTTAAATAAATGTCTTTAGTGATTTTAGATATTTTTATTTTGCTGGTGGTTTTATTTTATTAATTATGTCTGTCTGTAATTGTTGTTTTTTGGTCTTATTGTAAATTTCACACACACACACACACACACACACAAAATCAAGAGTACCATTTGGTCTAAAAGTTTAAGCCAACCATAAAGATTTTAAGATGATTTGGTCAAGATTTGATCATCTTGCTTGGAATTATGTTTCCTTAAAACATTCATACATTATGTTACATACCATTCATAGTAGTATAATCCTGTTGCATCTACAGCATTGCTACCTTTAGTAAGGAACCAGTTGGTACAGTTGGAAGGCATGTAATCTTAGTTATAAGCTACTTCTGAAAAGTAGTCACTACTCAAATTCTTAGGTACTGCATTTGGAACCAGCATTTCACAAATTGGTATGGATAATGTACTCCATGTTAGACATCAGGTGCCATTTTAATGCAGGATTTTCAAGTGAAAATTGCCCTCAAGCCTACTCCCTAATGTTTATATTAATTTACAGTTGTTGCCATAGGAGAAAAGAGCAGCATTTATAATCTATTCATATAATAATATAATCTATTAATATAATCTATAATTTATTTATAATTCAGGGCACTTTTAGGTTTCACAGACCAACGTACACAAACATCCACTGAAGTGTATGATAGTCTACATTTGCCTGCCCCTAAGTATGAAGAGGTCAGTTATATGTTTTAGCAGTTTATAACTAAGATTATGTGCCTTCCAACATAAGCTGTACTATTAGATTATGTTTGATTAGTAAAGAAGTGTGTGTGTGGCTGCCTCTCTAAACCAGAACAGGGAATGTGTGACCTTCCAGATCTTAGATTGGAGATCCCTCCACCATTGACTATGCTTAGGATTGATTTGAATTTCAACCCAAGAACATCTCTCAGTACAAGTGAGCCATAGCCTCATCTACACATACTTGATTAGTCTGCCATTTGCAGAACAGGGACATAAGAAAGAATTCTAAACAGCAATAAACCAATAAAGAAAACTTTTGAGCAATGGCTTAGGACACAGAGTAGTAAATTAATTATTAAATCAAGTATTTTATTTAATGCAGACTGCCTTAAACAAAAACTGACTCTGCCCTTGTATCTTCAAACAGTAATAGATGCAAGGTAAAACTTTTAGTAGCAGAAAGGTAAGTGCCTATGCTTCACCAGTTACATTTTGGGTTCGCAAATAACTATGAAGGATATAGAAGCAAAGAGAAAGAGAAAGCAGCAACCTCAACATAAGCTATCTAAAACATGGTATATGTTCGTTTAGTTTGACAGCTCTAGTTGTTTTGTTGTTCATTTTAAATTCTGGATCTCTGCCTATATTTTCTATCCACAAGCTGGTCCCTTTATCAGAATAACAAAGCTGTTGTTTCAGCCCTCAGTTAAACCACTAGTCAAATCTCTCAGTAAATCACAAACATATTGATAAGCATTGAACTAAACAATGTGTTGCTTAAGCCTTTCCAGAGCTTGAGTTATCACATACATAGTTTTTTACAACACTCACAAGGAATCTTTTGTACAACTATATTTAATGTCAGTATTAAAGACACAAGATCCCATTATTCACACTACCTAACATCTGACTTGTGAGAAATTGATGCTGTATAATGTGTAACAAACCTGTGCTATCAAAGAGCAGAAAACAGCTAAGTGCAGTACGAATATCAGAAGATGGTTTTATACTTTTGTAACAGCTGTGTTTCTCCTTATCACCTTCCATCTCCAGGTGCAACAAGGACAGTGTTGTTAATGGCATACATTCAAAGGTTAATGCGGCTTGCAATTTGGCTTCCTTGTGCAGCTGGGTTTACAGGAGTATGCTTAATCTAGAGGAGTGCTTTTCTGATTTTCTGCTTTCAGGAGACAGTTCCACGTGAAATTCCCTCCTGAGCAGACTCTTGAAAGTTTGCCTTAATTATACTGGTACCATAATTGAATCCATGCTGGCCTCCACAAAGTTCACAGGCCAATGGCTATATCCGTTATTGATAGGGCTGTCGGATCTTAGGGCCTGGGCCCTTTTCTTCAGTCCGCAGGGTGAGAGTACTGCCTTAAAATGTGTCTGTATGTTATCTCATTTGTTAGGCTTTGGCTGTATCCACACTGGAGATATAACCCGGTTTGGCACCGCTTTTAAGTGTCTTGGCTCAAGGCTATGGAATTCTGGGAGTTGGAGTTTGTTGTGGGGCCCAGAGCAGAGGCTGTGCTGATGGTGCATATGGGTCCAATGCTAGCAGGCATGTATTCTGGTGGTGAAAAGGAACTGAGGTTTTCGCCTTGCTAAGAGTAGGTTGGCAAAATGTGGAAGAATAACCCCTGAGGCCAGTGAGTTTGTGGTTGATACCACACAGCAGATTTAATGCAATCGGACATCACTTTAACTGTCCTGGTTTCATCCTCTGGAATCCTGGGATTCCAGTAGTTTGCTGTGGCACCAGAGAAGGCTAAATATCTCACAAAACTGCTGACAGAGAAGGCTAAATATCATACAAATCCCACAATTCCATAGCATTCGGCCATGGCAGTTAAATCAGGATGGTTTCTCAAGTGTTCTGCTTCTGCTGATTTTTCCGACTGACTCAGAAAAATGAATGAATTTATTACGGCATCCAGCCAGCATAAAATAATAAAATGTTTAGGAAAATTACCTTACATCCAGTTAGAAACATTTATATTCCAGCATACCATATAAACATTATATTCAAGCATATCATATTATAAATGTATGAGTACATACAAGTGTTAAGGATAAAACTTTGAACCGTGTTTCTGGGAGGATTTAGGAATACAAAAATGATTGATTACAATATCTACTATCAAAACAACTGCAAGGATATAATTATATGATAGTTGCCCTTCTAAATGTGGTGAATAATTCTGGGATTTGTAGTTTTGTGAGATATTTAGCCTTCTCTGGTGCCACAGCAAACTACTGGAATCCCAGGATTCCAGTGTCCCTTGGTTCATGTTTGAACATTGCATTTGGTGGCCTCTATGTTACTAACATGTTACTATTACTATTGGTTACCATTATTATAATTCTATGATTCTACTATTACTATGACAAGTGTTACTAATAATGTTACTATTAGTATTAGTTACTAATCCCATTACTGTTAATAGTTTTATCAATGATGTTGCTATTATTGTTAGTTACTATTACTGGGACACTAGGAGACCGGGGTTTGAATCCCGGCTCATCCATGAAAACCTCAAGCCACACTCTCTCAGCCTCAGAGGATGACAAGGGCAAACCCTGCCTCTGAATAAACTTGCCAAGGAAACCCATGATAGGTTCCCCTTATAAGTCTGAAACCACTTGAAGGCACACAACAACATTGTGTTTTTAATTGTTTTTAAATTTTTGTTGTGTTGTTTTAATAATGTTTTATCTTGCAAGCTGCCTTGCGTCAGTCCCTTTTCGGGAGAAAGGAGACATAGATGTGAAAGTAAGAAGGAACAGCAGCAACAAATAGTAATATTTTTTTGTGTTTTTTTTGGGCTATGCGGCCATGTTCTGTAAGAGTGTTTATTCCTAATGTTTTGCCAGCATCTGTGGCTGGCATCATCAGAGAAAATCCCACAAAAACCTCTGGATGCCGGCTGTGAAAGCCTTCAACTTCACAGTAATAGTAATAATTATTATTTATTTTATTTTATTTGACACTCGTCCCTCCACATTCTCTGGGTTTAGGGGCACAGGACCCCCGCGAATGTGGAAAAACCACAAATAACAAAAACACTATGATTTTTTAACCTGAGAGAACACCTCTCTAGGAATCTCTAGGTCCTCCAGTGCAACTCTGTGGTCAAGTCTGCCATGCATTGACCATAGAGTTGCGCTGGAGGAGCTACAAAGGCCTAGTGGAGTGTTCTCTCTAGGAATCTTTAGGTCTTTCAGTGCAACTTTTGGTCAAAGCTGACCACAGAGTTGCGCCGGAGGACTTAGACATTCCTAGAGAGGACATACTAATAAAATCTGTGAATAATTCAGGCCTTTCCTGAACAGAACCACTCAGCCAAAAACGAATTCCCTTCCCAATGCATCACTCAGTTTATGGATTATTTTATTAATAGTTTATTTTAATTTTAATTGTAATATGTTTGCTTCTTTTTAGGGGGAGGATGGGAATATTATATGTACAAAGTATTGTATATTGGAATGATTTTTAGACATAAGCCACTTTGATTGTTTGGCAACAGAAAAGCAATGGTATAAATAAAGTATTATTATTATTATTATTATTAATCAAATCCACAAAAGTCAAAGCTGCAAATGTGGAGGGGCAAGTATATTTTATTTATTTTATTAATTTACTTTAATTTGTTTGTTTGTTTTAATCATTTTAATTAATAATTTTATTTATTTAATATTTATTTATTTATATATTTTTTATTTTAATTAATTTAATTCAATTTTATCTATTTGATTGTTTTTATTATTTTATTTTAATTAATTTAATTTAATTTTATCTATTTGATTGTTTTTACTTTATTTTAATTAATTTAATTCATTAATTTTATCTATTTATTTGATTATTTTTATTTTATTTTAATTAATTTAATTTCATTAATTTTATCTATTTATTTGATTGCTTTTATTATTTTATTTTAATTATTTTAATTAATTTTATTTTTTGATTGTTTTTATTATTTTATTTTAATTAATTTTAATTTTGTTTGTTTGTTTATTCCTATGCCGCCTTTCTCCCAGGAAGGGACCCGAGGCGGCTTACATGATAAAAATATTATAAAACAAGGCGCACAAACACATACACAAAAAAAATACTATAAGCCTCTGAAACCGCTAGATGGCGCTCTAACTATTTGGAGGCAAATCAGGGCGGGGCTGTGAGAGAGCTCTGGGCGTGGCTTGTGGCCCAGGGAGGTGGCCCCGCCTACTTTTCAGGGGGATGACGCGCCTGCTGTCATGGCGGCGTCGGCGGCGTCTCAGGTGAGGGGCGTGGCTTGTACGGGAGCCCCGCCCCCTAGTCCCCTCCCTCCTCAGATAGACCGGCTTACTTGGTCATTTGGTCTTTGCTGGTCTTGGTGATCGGACGGGGTTGCGCCTGTTGCGGGTCTCTTCTTCAGCATGGCCGAGCAGGAGAGCCTGGAGTTCGGCAAGGCGGACTTCGTCCTCCTCGACTCCGTCTCGATGCCTGAGTTCATGGCCAACCTGAGGCTCAGGTAAAGGACTGGGCGGAGGCGGCAGGTGCTGAGCTTCCCTCTCATGGACCTCGCTTTATCTCAGGGATGGAGAGCCAAGGTCTACCTGGTTTCTTTCCCTTTGTGGGCGTGGCTGGCTGATTCTCCCTATTGCAGTGGTCCTAAGCTGTGCCCTTTAAGAGTTTTTGGACTTCAACTCCCAGAAGCCTCAGCCATGTTGGCCAATGACCTGGGATGCTGGGAGCTGAAGTCCAAAGTCTATTAAAGGGCACAGTTTGAGGACTTCAGGTCCCAGAATCCCAGGCTATTGGCCAACATGGCTGAGGCTTCTGGGAGCTGAAGTCTAACATCTCTTAAAGGGCACAGTTTGGGGACCACTGCTCTTTTGGAAGGAGATACTACAGAAGTTTTATCTCCTCCTGTAAATTAATAGAGGGACCTTTGCCCTTGCCATTCCTCTGAGGCTGAGATTGTGGACTTCAGCTTCCTGAAGCCTCAGCCATGTTGGCCAATAGTGTGGGATTCTGGGAGCTGAAGTCCAAAATTCCTTTAAAGGGCACAGCTTGGGGACCACTACACTAACAATAAAAATACTATTGTTATTGTTTTTCTTGGCAAGTTTCTTCAGAGGGGGGCTTTTGCCCTTGACAACCCCTGAGGATGAGACAGTGTGACTTGACCAAAGTCAGTCACCCCATTGGGTTTCCATGGCTGAACTGGGTGCCATCCTCTGAGGCTGAGAGAGTGTGACTTGATTAAGTCACCCCATTGGTTTCCATCGCTAAGCTGGGATTCAAACCCTGGTCTCCAGAGTCATAGAGTTTTCTTGACAAGTTTCTTCAGAGGGGAAAGTTTGCCCTTGGCATCCTGTGAGGCTGAGAGAGTGTGACTTGCCACCCAAGTGGGTTTTATGGCTGAGCTGGGATTCCAACCCTCGTTTCCAGAGTCATAGGGTGTTCTTCATATGTTTCCTGGGTGAGCGGGGGGTTGACCCCTGCCATCCTCTGAGGCTAAGAAAGTGTGATGTAGATGAAGCTCAAACCACTTCACCATGTTGGCTTTCCTACTATTACGATAATAATAATAACAACAACACTATTATTATTATTATTGCTGTATTGTTATTATTATTATATTCATTTATATCCCAGCTTCCTCCCCACAGTGGGACTCAAGGCAGCTAACGACATATCGAAAACAATACAGATTAAAAATTATACAGATTTCCCTCCCATAAAAGTAGAAATGTAAAGTGATCTAAAAAGCCATGATACAGAAGGACATCAAGGAGGGAGGCATTGTGGAAGGAGCTGTGTCAGTCACCTATTCAGTGCTTATGTTCCAAGCACTTCACCTGCATAATAGCCTCCATCAGGCTAGCGTCCCCCAGATATATTGGACTGCAACTCCCATCACCCTGGGCCAGTATATTGTTGTAGTCTAGCACATCTGGAAGGTGAATGAATGAATGAATGAATGCTTATTAAGGCATAGATCAACACAAGGGAGTGGGGTGCCTTGTAAAATGTAAAATATATGTAATCTGGAAAGTGGCATCCTGAGGGAGACTGCTTTACAACAACCCTGTGGGGTGACTTTGTGTTATTATCCTGTGTATTATGAATTGGTGGTGATGAGAGGAAGAGAGGACTGTAAAGAGAATAGCTTTCCTTGGGTACAAAACACACTGCAGAAATAATTCAGCTTGAGACTGCTTTAAATGCCCTGGCTCCATGCTAGGAAATTCTGGGAACTGATTTTGTGAGATGTTTAGACTTCTCTGTCAGAGAGATCGGATACCACAATAAATTACAATTCCCAGAATTCCCTAGCACCTCAAAAATGGTCTCATATTGAATTATTTCTGCAGTGTCTTTTAGACCTAAATCTACCCAGTGAATTAACTGCAAAGGTGAAGGAATGTGGGAGTTCTGATGCCTACTTGTCTCTTAGCCATGGAACTAAATCCATCTTGCCCTGCATCCAATATTCTAAGCGGACTGCCTTTAAATGGGAAAGTTTCATTTTCAACAGTTGTGTTTCATGGCTCTTTACAGACTTCTGCACCAAGAATTTATCCAGTTCTTGGATGCGGTCTTCCTACTTCTCTTGTTCTATACAGATTGGTGTTCAGCGGTATACTGCCTCTGTACAGAAAAATCCCATTTGACTTAAAATGGTTAGCCGCTGATGAGATACTTCTCCACCATGAATTTGTCTAAAGGTAGGGTGGAGAAATCTGGCAATCCTGGGTTCCGGGTTCCCCCGCAGGATCATACCCCTTCATGATGATTGCATTTATTTGTATCCTACTTCCTCACCAAAATTTCAATTCAGAACAGCTTACAATTAAAAAATCGCCCAATACAATTTAAAAACATGCAAAATGCATTTAAACCAATACAGTGAAATACATACAAAAAGTGAACATTAACATAGAATTAAAGAGTTCACAGTGTTAAAAAAAATCAGACCTCAGGTTAAAAGAATAAAATGCAGTTTCAAAAGATAAGCATTAAAAAAAAGTTCAGCCTAAAACAGCACCCTTTAGCCAGTTCTTTAAGAACCTTTGTTTTTAAATGCCTGTTGAAATAAAAGGTTTTAGCCTGCCAATGGGGGGAAAAAAGGAAGGGCTATTCTGGGCTCCCTGGGAGCAGCCACCAAGAAGACCAAATGTTGCATCCTCACCATCCATGTTTGCAATGGTGGTGGGACTGAGAGAAGGACCTCTCTGGATTATCGTAGGGCTCATACATGGAGATATTGTCTATCAGGCAACCTAGACCCCTTCTCTATAATATGATCTTTTCTGCTGCTTTTTTATTGGCTTTCCCACTCATTCTGAAAAAAATCCCTTAAAGCTTATTTATTAACTCTCAGTTAAAATATACTGGCATTTTTAATACCACCATTTTGCCTTTGGCCCCACTCACCACTGGAGTACGATCCCAGCAAACTTCTCTAACACTGAATTTGGTCCTCACCTTGAATGTGGTTCCCCATCCTTGATCTAAACCAGAGGAAAGCAGAGAGCAGACCTGGGACTTCATGCAGTACCCAACCCTTTTCCCAGCTTCTCCCTTTTCAAGAATGAATTGTCTCTCAGGAAATCAGGAGAGTGGCTGTTTACTTTTTAAATAGGTTACATTGATTTTCAAAATCAGAAGTGGATTTTTGGCTACTTGAAATTTTTGGGACACTATATATAGTGTTTATATAGTCCATTGAAGGTCTCAGGGTTGAAAATTTTCCTCCAGACCCATCAGGGTTTACTAACTGGTAACACTCTAGAATAGTTTAAGAATGGGACATCTGACTAGACTTCTACTTCCTAGCAAAATGTCTGGTCCAACATCCTGCTCCTCCCTCATCTTCTTCCACAGTGGCAACACCCACAGATCTGATTAAAACATCTCAAAGGCATTAAACTCCTGTAACAAAACTAGTTTTGTTTGGTTTTTTAAAATTACTTTTGCAGAAGTAATTGGTCAGTGTTTATTCCTACTGGATTTGTGGTTACATACGACTCTTACTTGTTTGGGCGTATTTGTGGTCCTTGTCTACAGAGGGCATGTCACTATATTTGGCACACTTGATTATTTCTGGGTTTATGGAGTTTATGCTTCAAGTAAATGAAGACACCAATCATGAATGCATCTGTTTGAAACTTGGTTCCATTGATTTCATTACAGTTTATTTTCAGACTAATTTGCTTAAGATTTTACTCTAATTCATCTGGTGGGATGCATTGTGCAGCTTTGTTATGGAAGGCATAAACTAATGAATGGAATCTGTGGGACTTTTTCCTGTTGCTTCCTATTTAATGGCTTTGGATACTCCGTTGCTTATGACAAGAATAATTGTTATCTCTATCTTCTTTTTTTGTCCACAGATTGTTTTTAGAATGACTAGAATAGTGACAACTCTTCTGTAGCTGAAACTGCTGCAACACTACAGAATTAATGAAGTTTGACACTGCTTTGACTGTCATGGCACCATTTTATGCTATCCTGCAGTTTGTAGTTTATTGTGGAACTGGAGGTTTCTGACAGAGAAGCCTCAATATCTCATAGAACTACAAAACCCAGAATTTCAGTGCGTTTTGCTTTGGCAGTTGAAGTGGTGTCAAATGCATTCGTTCTGCAGTATTGATGCAGTCCTAGAGAACCATTTGAAGTTGGCCGGAGAAATTTTGTCTCTGATGCCAAAGAAGTCTGGCAAGACCAATACCTGCATAGGAGTTTATGTAGGAATCATAAAATAATAGAACTGGAGGGTAAAAAGGAGAAAGGGAAGGGGAGAAAAAGAATATCTAGCAGCTCCTTTAAGACTAGCTGATTTTTATGTTTGCATGGGCTTTCATGGATATCAGTCCACTTCTTCAGATGCAGTAGAGAGTGATCTTAAGGATATTTATACAGTTGTGGGAATGGGATAGAATGAAGTAGGATTGAAAAAGATGCAAATTGTGTAAACAATGGAAAGGGCTTTGTAGCTGCTAAATCCTATCTGCTGCTCAAATCAGATTCAAAAGCTAGTGCATCAACTAACTGCTGGCTGTTGAATCTCTTCTTGAAGATCTCCAGCTCACGAGAGGTAATTCTTTGTACGTTCTTTCAATTCTCAAATTGGTCTTGCCATTAACAATTTTCTCATAATGCTCCACCCAAATCTAATTTCCTGTAACTAGTTACTTTGATATGATTGTGGTTTCTGGAGCACAGAGGAAGTAGTTGGCTTCTGATACGAGACAATGTTCAACTATTTGAATGTGTTATCCTGCTAATTTCAGTCTCCTCACCTGTGGACTAAACATCCTAAGTTCCTTCAGACCTTCTTCACGGAGCTTGTTTTCTGTACAGCTGATCATCTTGGTTGCCCTTCAGAGCTTATTCCAGCTTGTCTATATAATTCTTAAAACACAGTGCCTAGAACCATAAACAGTATCCAGGATGAGGTTAAACTTGTACAGAATAAAACAGAACTGTTACTCGGATGACTTGAAAACTGTGGTCCTATGATGGAACCTAAACTGTCTAAGGAGATTAATATGCCTTCAAATGTTAGGTTTTTATTCATTTTCATCTTGCTCTGTATTGTTTCCATAAACTGACATCTCAATGGCGGTGGGTTGTGCCATCACATATTTCCATGTTAAGAAAAGCTTAATCTTCTTAATTTCTGCATCTTCAGATGCTTTTAAGCTCATATGACTGTAGTAAATAACAACTGTAACCCCCATTTCTTATTCAGCGTTGCAAGTAAAGTAAGATTGATAGTAGTGAGCAGACTTTGACCATGCACATTTGTAGGTTTCTGGGAAATTCAGTTCCTGCAGAATTCCTGAGAATATAGTGTGGACACTATTGCTTAAAGGCATCTGTTTTCTCATGGATATGAGGTTTCAGTTCACATGCCTTATGTGAATGGTGATCTGTTGGTTTCTTGGGTTTACTCTTTTCCTGAAGTCTTTTAAAATAGTGTTAACTGAGAAGAGCACACCTTTATGTGGTGGGCTTCTTGGAACCTTTTGAGAATGTATATTTGGGTGAGAAAAGTAAGGTTTGAGTTTCTGGGTGTGGGAGGTGGTTTTGAAAAAGTAAAGGTTGTCTTGCTGCTATCAGAACAAATTACGTTTGTGGAGTGAGTTCTTTGATGCCTCAAGACGAGGGTTTCCTTGGAGGGTGTTAAACACTGCAAAAGTCAACATTCAGTTCTTGTGTGTGAGTCATAAAGGAAAAGGAAAACTGCTAGTAGGGCTGTCCCCAGTCGGTCCAGTTCTCTGGTGTAGCATGCAGCACTTGGGAGAGAGCTGACCTCCTCATCTCAAAATAAAATAAATATGCCCCAAATGAATAAAGGTGGAATGAAACAGTATAGGATCAATGGGCTAAGTTGGCTTGAGTATGGTAGTGTATATTAGGAAAAGCTGAACCCTGCATCGTGCACAATTGGCACAAACCTACCCATATTTGGTGATTTTGTATACAGTGCGCCCTTGCTTTATGCGGGAGATCCGTTCTGGACTCTCCTGCATAAAACAAATTCCTTGCATGCTCGAGCCCCATTTAAATGAATGGGGCTCATGCATGCAGCAGTGCATGCGCACCATGGGTGCCCGCCCTATTACTCCCAATGGGATGCACCGTCCCTTCCTTCCCATGTGGCTTTCAGCGTATGCTGAAAGATGCGTAAAGCTCACCTGTGTATGATGCAGGCACACTGTAATTATGATTCTGTTAACACTGAGCCAAAGAGCAAAAGGAACTACTGTAGCTTCCTCAGGTGAAACCTGACCCAAGGTACTAGTTCTATACGTGTCATCATTAGTCCCAATAATTTTGCCAGTCCCATGAACTGAGGGCTGACATGGCACCCGGAAGATCAGAGACAGCAGTTTTCCCCTTCTGTTCTCTGGGGGAAGAACCCTGTGGATGCCAGTTGTTGAGAATAATATTAATACATAAATAAAAGTTGGGAAAAGTAGATTACCAGTCAGTTATGACTGGAACAAGGCCCAAATGTTTGTACCTTTAACTTTTTAAATAATTTGTTTTGGGATGAGGGCCTTGCTATACATTGTGCTGAAATTACAATTTAAAAATTAAATTAAAAATGTTGTGACTGTAATTTTGTTGAGGTCCTAACAGAATAAGTGAGTCTGGATGGGTGACTATAGTGTCCTCTGTTTTCTGCATAGTTTTAGACAAAAATATTTTCCTTCAGCTTGTTTCTAAATATATGTCTATGAAATGAACGCCACTTTTGGTTACCAGCTAAAACGTTAGAAGAGAGGTTTATGTGTGGTGCTAATGTTCTCTTAAACTGGCCATAAACGTACTCTTGGAACAGTAGCTGTTAAATTTTCTGAAAACTGTTTTGTGCTGGTAAGGAAGGAGATTTCTATAGCAGGGAGGGAATTCAGATTATTATTGCCAGTAAAAAGCCAAACTCACCACAAGAATGTCTCTGTAACCCCTGTAATTCCAAACATATTACTTCCTTTGCAAAAGTATGAGCAAACTAGGGCAGGGAGACTTTCTAAAATCAGTTTGCCTGCAATACGTGGAAAGTGTGCTAGAAGAAGAAGTAAGAGTGTGAAAACAAGTCTTACCTGGGTAAACTAAACATTCATATTCCTAGGAGTGCTGGGCTTACCTATATCTGAACTTGTTGTGACAACAGTGGATGGGAGTTTGTATGGACCAGAATCTACAAAGTGTTTTTGTGTTTGAACATTGAGAGTCCAGAAGACTTAGACAATCTGACTCCGTATTTCATCAGTATTTAATTCAGCCTTCTTTTAATTTAATGAAAATACAATACATCTCACCACACTGGGAGGAACTGGAATCAAGTCAGATGAAATTGTACCCCAATTTGGAGCACTTTGTTTTAATACGTAGCTGCAAAACAGAGGTTGGGACTACATACAATTGACAGAAAGACTGACAGACAGAATGTCAGCATCTGTCACTTTCCCCACTGTATTTCCATAGTAGAAAGGCTTAACCTGTTGAATTTGTAGCGCTTTCTTCCAATCTAAACCCTGCATCATGCGATAGAGATAAAATTTCATGATTGTAAGCCACTTATGTTACTGTAGATGTTTTATCAATTGATTTCAGGCTGGCAAGATCAGTTAATGACATTTTATAGGGAAGGGAGTGTCAGCAGGAATGTTATCTTTACAACAAGTTTTGAATTCCATTCTTGTTTAAATTCAGGATTAAATCGTTTAAAAGCAAGCAGTGTATCCTGAGAGCGTGCTGTGTGTGTAAAGTTACTTATGCGTCATAATGATGATGGCACAGGTCTGACAGGGACACTTTGTGTTCTTACATCACACTTGAAGATTGGAATAAAGTAGCAGAAGCTATTTTGGACTAGTATGTATTTGCATTGTTTAAATATATAAATTCTGTTCACAACTGTTTTATTTGATCTGCCGTCATGAAGCAGTATTGTACAGAACTGACACCCGGAGACTGAGTAGTCATGAAATGATTGTGTGTGTAAGGTGAGTTTGAGTACACATGGAATGACCGGTGGAGGAGTTCAACATAGAGAGGCATAAGTAATCCCTTGGATTCAGTAAACATACTTTAAGGTATTATAATACCTTGAAGGTATTATACCAGTAATTTATATTGCTGCCTTGGATCTCCTGTTGGGAGAAAGGTGGGATAAAATAGATAAGCGTTTACTGTGAGATTTTGCCTCATACTGTCAAACTTGTAGTCTGTCCATTGTTCAACCCTAGATACCTGGCTGAGTATCACTAAAGACCTGAGCTACAATGTTAAATGAGTATAGGATCAACGTCTTCAAATTTTATGGGTCTTGCATCAAAATAGAAGCATATAGGACTAGTCCTTCAGGGTTTGCATTTCATCCTTTAACATTAGAAACCTACTGCATGCCTTCCATTGCTTTAGAAAGTACATTGGACCCTTGGTATCTGCTGGGGTTTAGTTCCAGGACACCCCCCCCCCATGGATACCAAAATATGTGAATGTTCAAATCCCATTAAATGCAATGGTGCCCCTTATGTAAAATGGCAAAGTTTCCTTTTTGGAATATATATATATTTCAATCTGTGGATGCTTGAATGCATGGATATGGAGGGCCGATGGTATTAGGAGTATTTGGCTCCAGGCACCACATCCCTCTTTCCTCTTGTAGATAGATGTTTTCTTAGACAACAGCGTGGAGACTTTGTACATTCTAGTAACCTTTTACACAATGATTGGTCATCAGTGGAGCTCCTGTATTTTTAGGCATGTTTTGGCTTGCAGTCAGTCCATGTGGGCTATGTGTCAGTTCATGGCATCATCATTTCCCTGTTTGAACTAGAAGCTCATCCTACAAATACAATTCCACAGTGAAGGGGAGGTTAAGTAGTGTTGGATAAATTTTCTCTTGGGAGATTGACCTTATTGTGGTACCAGCGATAAGCTTTCAATAAATTCAATAAAACCTGGAATGCAATATGAAATCACTGTTTTTATGTCATAAGACTGGTTTCAGAGTCTGCTGGTACTGAGGCCCAGTGGACTTAACCTTAAAGGTGTGCAAATGGAATATGTGCCCAGCCCTCGCGGAAGTATACACTCTTGGCTAATGTGGCACCACCTTGCTGAACTTGGTTGTCTTCTGCAGCTTCTGCTATACATGAAAACAGCCCACTTCTGTGGAACTGTGAACAAGCGCTAAAGAGGTAATATTTAAGGCTGAGGCACCCAAAGGCAGAGAGAACTCCGTTGTTTTGGGCTACGGAGTTTACAGACTTACACTGTTTGTTAATTATCTCCTGATAACCAGTTAAGGAGTTCAGACATTCTAGTTACCAGGGATCACTGGTTTGCAGTCTTTAAGCAATATGAGCTAAGAGGACTCAGAAAGACCCAACAATAAATACTAACTTGTATTTGTTGTGCTTTGCCATGTGGGATCACTATAATAGTGGAGTCCTCTGATAGTATTATATAACATTACCTTCCTGAAAGTTTCTACTGCACAACGAGAACTCAAGGAGCTTTAAGAAAATGTCAGCAGAGAGCTGTTTGGTTAGACCAGCATCCAACCTTGCATTCTGTTATCAACCTTAGCCTGTCGGATGTCCTTAACAACCTTACAGCAATAGCAGCATAAGCAAGACATTAAAGCAGTGGGCCTGTCCCATCACTGTTTTATAATTCTTACTTGTTTTTCAATAGCCCGAGAACATTGCTTCTTATTTTATAGATAGAGTTGTGAAGCTCAGAAAACAGACCTTATCCAACCTTGGAAACTGACTCTGTTTCATTTTAACATGAAAACCAAAAGACAATTAAAGATTTTAGATGTGCTGTTGGGATGCCTCCACTAGACATGTCTAAGGGAATTTGCTGCTCTTCTTTTTTGCAGTTCCCAGAGAGACCTGCTCATTTTCTTAGTACAGACTAACAAGACTATGCTCTGTAGAAGGAGAACTCATCACGAGTTGCTGCTTGGTGGGTTCTTGATAGCCCCTGTCTCTAGTGCCCAAGTTTTGTTGCTAACAAATTAAAAGAACACCTGTTGTCAAAGAATTATTTATAACCTAACTGCAGGTGGGAACTGTATTAAAAACCCAGCATGCAGAAATAGTTGTTTCCCTCGCACTCCTTGCTTGACTTCATTTGGATTGTAGTATGGAAAGGCAAGAGCCAGTTCAGCAGTTTACGCCTCATAGTCTCAGTCATGACCTGGCAAGGTCCCAGATGGCTGGATCAAAGTCATCCAGCTTTTTTGCCTACTTACAAGTCATTAATCCGTTAACTAGACTAATGAGTTTAACAATTACTTACAGTCTAAACCCTGTCAGCTAAACACTAGCTTTAGCCATACTACAATTCCCAGAATTCCATTGTATTGAGGCATGGCAGTTAAACTGGTGTTAACCTGGATTATTTCTGTAGAGCTAATGCAACTCTCCCTACTGGATTATGTCTAATGCTGTAGTGTGCAGATGACTCTATTTCATCCAGCCAGGTATAGAACTAAAATAATATAAGGTTGTCCCAGTGTTCTCTTCCTATCTAATCTCACATTTACTGTGGATGTTTGCAGCCAAATCTTTGCAGACCTATAAACATTTTTCAGTTGCCCATTTATGTGTGTTTAAATCTTACAAAAATGTACTTGATGCCTAGTTTTAGCTTCAGCATTTTTCTGGTACCTCCTCCATAATGCCCTTACCAATAATAGTGCCCCTGCCATCAAACTATGAACAGCTCATGTTTATGCTGGCAAGAAGAACCACAGGCTAAATAAGACTTGCTCCACTGAGCAGAATGGCAACTACTGTACGTGAAACCTCGTCCTCCCACATCTGTTTAGTAGGAAAACATGCAGATCTTGATAAATGATAGGTAGGATAAATGAGTAGCAAGGGAATTTCTGTCTACAGAACAAGTTGATTGGTCAAGTGTTTTCTCTGCCACTTAGTGAACAGGAAAAATTTTGACGCATGCAAACTTTTTTTTAGTATAGCAACTTTCAACTCTTCAGTAAACATTAGTTTAGCTTTGGGTGGTTATTTTATTGTAGGATTAAATAGGCAGTGATGAGAAGGTAGGATTGCCAGGGGAAAGTGTGTGTGTGTGTGTGTGTGTGTGTGTGTGTATGGCCACAATGTTTGAATTGATTATAGTTGTAACTTTCAGAAACATGCAGATATTACTTGGGTACTCACTGAAGTTTGGCTGTTTTCTTTCTCTTTTTTAAAATTAGGGTTAATTCCTTAGGATTACTGAAATTGGTTGGCTGGAGAGCTCTAAGTTTGCAGCTATTTTTACTGCTTGCTGTTGGCTGCTTGTTTCCTCCAGAGAACTACAAAGGCAACTTGTTCTTTTCAACCCTTTCTTTATTATGATTATAGATTGTCCAGTGCCAGCCGAGAAGGAGGAAATACCTAATAACCCACTGTAGCTTTGCAAATGTGCTGTCTGGGGCAAACAGTATCCAGCAAATATTTCTTGGTGTTTCAAGCTTTACTATGTGATACGATTTTAATGATGATGATTCTGTTTTTTAAAAAGCAATTCCAAAGATTTAATGCATTGCCCAACTTTTTATTCAGCAGTTTCCTGATATTTAAATTAGATTCATAACTGTCTGATACTCCCCCCTTCCCTTTAATTGTAGTCTCGAAGTGCATGTATTCTCTGGCAGCAGTGTTTTACTCTCAGCCATCCATTCACTGTAATCCTCTATAGATTCCAAATAGTTAACATGAAACTGATGAGCAGTGGAGCTATCAATCGAGCAATTGACACAAGTAGCTTGTGGCAGAAATGCCATAAATGTATTGTTTCTACAGCTCATGTGTGAAGCTGCTTACAAATATATTCTGCTTCCCCCAACTGGGACCGTAGGACAGCGAAGGACATATATTAAGAGACTCCGTTTTCAAATTGTAGATGTCTGTGTATATAAAAAAGATTGAATCTTGTATTTTGGGGATGGGGAAGGCTGCATGTACCCTTTTTAAAGGAGAAGCAAACCAGAAGTAAACATCTGGGCTGCTTCATGTTGCAGAAAGGGCTTTATTACCTCTAAAATTGCCCAGAAAGGGCAAAAAATGTGACAGAATTGACCCTTGAGTCCCAGAGGGTGTTAGTAAACATTGGGGAAAATTTCCCCATTTTTTCAGGGCAGTAGGGATGTAGCTTTCTAAGGCCCTAGGGCAGTGGTGGCAAACCTTTTAGAGACTGAATGCCAAAACTCAAATGTGTTCCTGCACCGGGTGTCACCCAGTGCTGGGGGTAAGACTTATGGGGACTTATTGCGGGGGGGGGGGGGGATGAACAACCTTTCTATTGCTTGGGACTTTTGTTGCCCCACTGCTGAACTGACTCACAGGTGGGACTTCTACCTTCTGGGGGGCAAGACTTCCCCGGAGACAGTTGAAGGCCCGGGAGAGTGGTGGGGGAAGAGGAGGAACAAGCACATGCCCATTCCTCCTCTTCCGACCCTCCACATAATCTCAAAAATGGCTTCACATGCCATTGCATAGGTTTGCTATGATGGCCCTAGGGGGACTGATGTGACTACCTGAATGCCAACACTTGCCCTCTTCTGACTTTGAAATCTGACTTGCTGCAATGTGACTTTATGTAGTCAGTGGCCTATTTATCATAGCGTATGATCTGGGGGGAAAACGCCTATTCAAATGAGGTGCTCTCTCTTTTGCAATTTGTAAAATGAGTCATGTTAGGGATCTTCTCCATGAAGAACAGGGGTGCAAAACTGTGGCTCTCCATCAAGTCTAGCCAGTATAACTCATAGTGATGGATGTTTCAAGAAGTTTGTAGGAACACCTGTGGCATGGTGGGAAAGCTTGTATTTCTCACCCCTGACATAGAAGCTCCTCTTCTAAGCCTGCTGTATGAAAACATGCTAACTTCTCCCAGATAGTACAGCAGAATATCCTTTCATTAATCAGCAGTGAAAGAAATACAGTCAGTACATGCTTAGAGATGTGTTCTTAATTGTTGCTTGCTCCTGGTTTTCCATCCAACAGCTCAATTTTAGTTATTCCTGGTACAAATTAGGATCTGTTCTGTTGGTCTCTGGCTTGGAGTTTAACTGAAATCTTCACCTCTCATTATAGAGTTGAACATTTTAATTATTTTACCAGTCCTTCAAAACTACACCAAATGGTCTCCAGTTTTATGTTCTTTTTAATCCGTAGGCACCATAACACAGCTGAAAACCAGTGCCCAGCAGTGCACAGAAAATTCTCTGATCTGGATGATTGTACACCTGCCTGAGGCACAGGAAAGTAGTTTTGCTGAGAGAGAGAGAGGGGAAATCCAATCCTGGGGGAGGATGAAATGCCAACACTGAAAATGTCTGGTTTTGCAGCTACTCAGGTCTTTGGAATGTTTATGAATAAGTCTGAGCGGATGGGTTTTAAGGCAGAGACGAAGCCCTTTTAAGGCTTTGCAGATTGCTTATATTTTGTGCCCAGAGGCTTA
>NC_056527.1:84302368-84315333 GCF_019175285.1 Sceloporus undulatus | reverse complement strand
GTGTAGATTTTACCATTGTTCTCTAGCAAGTTTACTATTCTCCTTATTACAACTGACACCCCAGAAACTGTGCTTGATTTCTTGGGATTCACTGGCTGGTTATCTGCTCTGGCTGTTGTGCTCTGTGTAGTTGGCAGGAATGCAAATTGTTGTGGCATTCAGTGCTTATTCGTGTTGAAAAGTTTGACAAAATGTCAAGCTCTCCAGTTCCTAAAAAGAGTTAATCTCTCAATTAAGTGGATACATCTGAGCGTACTGAAGAGTTCATAGAAGGACTCATCAACTGGTACTCTTTGGGTGAGACCTATTTCTTTGAGTAGTGTTACTTTGATCCTGCTTTCACTTTCCCAAAGATAACCTTTCTTCTGGCAACAACGCTTACCAACAATTTGCTTTTAAAACTGAGATCAGGGGAACCTAACTTTCCATCCCTACCTCTTCTACTTGCTGACCCATTTAATATTAGTTACTTTGTTGTGGAGTTATGGAATGCTCTTAAAGAAATGGGAGTGCCACCACATTTGATAGTCCTGCTGAAGAATCTGTACTTAGGGCAAGAGGCTGCTGTTAGAACAGAATATGGAGAAACAGAATGGTTCTCAATTGGCAAAGGGGTCAGGCAAGGCTGCACACTATCTCCATATTTGTTCAACATTTATGCAGAAAATATCAAAGGAAGAACAGGTTTAGACTCAGAAAAAGGAGGAGTGAAGATAGGAGGAAGGATCATCAACAATCTAAAATATGCAAATACATCATAATACTAGCAGAAAACAGCATAGTCTTTGAATAGTTACAAAGAAAAGTTAAAGAAGAATGTGCAAAGGCGGGCTTACTGCTGAACATAAAGAAAACAAAAATGATGACTTTGGAGGATCTACATAAATTTGACCTAAATAAAAGGAAACTGAAATAGTTAAAGATTTCCCATACTTTGGATCAAATATTGACCAGGACGGAGTCTACAGTCAAGGAATTAGAAGGCCAGGAATGGGAAGGGCAGCTATAAAAGAACTAGGTAATAAGATCCTAAAGTGCCAAGATACGCAACTGAACACTAAAGTTGTAATTGTCCATGCTATTGTTTTCCCTATCACCATGTACAGATATGAGAGCTGGACAGTGAAGAAAGTGAATAGGAAGAAAACCTGCTCATCTGAGATGTGGTGCTGGAGAAGAGTGCTGAGGATACTGTGGATGGCTAAAAAGACAAACAAATGTGTTCTTGAACAGATCAAGCCAAAAATTTCCCTGGAAGCTAAGATGACTAAACAGAGGCTGTCATACTTCAGCCACATCATGAGAAGGCATAACTCTTTAGAAAAGAGCAGTGCGGTGGAGCAATTCTGTTGTACAGTGGTGCCTCGGGTTACGAAATTAATTCGTTCCGCCATTCCTTTCGTAACCCGAAAATTTCGTAACCCGAAAAGGCTTTCCGTTAGCACTGGAAAGCCTATAGCTGCACTTTGCAGCATTTGAATTTCGCGCCCCGAAATGAATTTCGTAACCCGAAAAATATTTCGTAACCCGAAACAGTTTTTGCCAATCCAACTTTTTCGTATCCCGGAAATTTCGTAACCCGATCATTTCGTATCCCGAGGTACCACTGTAGAAGGATTTGGCTGTTACTTGTTAAATCTGATACACAGGCTGTTGTTGATATGTTGATTCCAGTGCCTGGTGGCTGAGTTTATAGGAGGAACAGGGAACTTTGTATTATTTCTTCACTAGTGCCCCATATTATATTTTTTATCATAGCTCTATATAACAAAATCCAAAATATATATTCCATTGATGCCTTTAGTAGCCACCCAAAAGGCACTAAATATGTTATGGCAGCTTTTAAATCTCACTGACTTCTTCATCTGGCAAAGATGTGTAAAATCACATAGAGGAAAAGTGACAATGTCAGTTAATGAGACTGCATCTTGTTTCCAGTGTTTCCTTAACTTGGTGTTTAAGATTGTCTTGAGGGAAGAATAATGTGTGAAGAGTCCCTGTGTCTTCTTGGCCATGCAAGGACTGAGGAGGACAAAGCCAGTGGAAGCCAGAAAATAATATTTTGGTTTCCATTTGGGCAACAAAGCAATTTTCTGGGCCATCTCTGTTCTGGGTAAGGACAGATGAGGGCTGTGTGTCTCTTGCTGTATATAAAATGGCATTTTAAATAAATGGCTGAGTTTTGATTTTTCAGCACATGTAACTAGGAAAATAGCACTTGGTGAAGAACAGCAGCAGTAACTTTGTGATCACTGGGATCATGGAGTTCAGGTTGTTTTCCTTACAAACGTTTTTATGTGTGAATATGCCTCCTGGCATAGCGGAGGTCATCAGTGAGCATCAAAGGGAATGCCCTGGGTAACAACATGTCTGTCAACAGACAAGTTGAATTTCCATTCTTATTAGCTTGGTTTTGAGTTTATTTTAAGTACATACCTTTATGTCAGGTTTTAAAAGTTTTGTTTGGTGACATCTTTGATTCTTAGGACTCTGTTTTTCTCTCTTCCTCTTTCTGTATCTGTTGGATCAGTGATATTTTGAGTCTGAATGATGCTATGAAATGCAGGTGCTTGCACTTTACTAATAAAAGTTGCACAACTTTTGCTGTACCTGTTTTTCACTCCTGTTTGGCCACTGCTTCTCCCTTCTTATGCTGCTTCCAAGAAAAAGGCCACATTGCTGATTATTTGTTGACAAGAAGGAGCGACTTGTTGCAGCTTGCCAGGAAATATGTCATACCTCTGCATTTGTCTCTCAGTTGGAATTGCATCAGTTTTGTTTTGGCACACAATGTTTTGTTTTCTGTTTTTGTTCTCTGTGACTTATTTTGATCTCAACCCTTTTATGTCTGGTGCCTCTGAGGATGAACAGAGTACAGTCTCTTCACACTGAGTTACCACAATGAGCCCCTTTCCATTCCTGGGACTGGAGACAAGGCTCACTGCAGAAAAAAATTGAGTCTCTCCTTTTGGTAGCTGAATATTGTTATGTGGTGTGTACCAATCATTTAGTGGAGAGAAAACATCAGGGGCTACATGATGATAGCACTATAAATCCACTTAAACTGTCCTAGTTCCATTCTGTGCAATCCTGGGATTCTCAGTTTAGGGAGGAACCTTCTCAGGCAGAGAGGATTAGTGCCTCCGCAAACTCCAAACCCTAACATTCCATGTGATGTTGCTATGGCCATGAAAGTGGAATCATAATGCTATAATTGTGCAATGTAAAAGGGCCCCAGGTCTGTAAATATTCCAAGATCTTGTTGCCTGAAGCATGGAAATTATTCTAGGTAGCTCATGAACCCTACATCAGGATTCTATTCCTGGAACGGAAATAATTGCCAGTGATTCAAATATGGATTTGCATTAATTTTTTCATTTGCCTAGTACATTTAGATAATATACAGAAGAGATTGTTGGGACTATTACAGACTGTATCCATTGATTCTTTATCCACAGATTCTTCCATCCATGGTTTAAAAATATTTTTTAAAAATATACATTCCAAAAACCAAACCTTCATTTTGCCATTTTATATAAGGAACACCATTTTATTATCTTACTGTGAATAGTGGGACTTCAACATCCACAGTGGGAGGGTCCTGGAACTAAACCTTAATGGATATCAAAGGCCAACTGTACAATTGTTAATAAAATATATCTTGTTATATAGTTCACATTGTGTATGTTTCCTGAATCATATATGGTCATGAACCAATACAAATAAGTCTGAAATGTGATCACACAATCATAGAGTTGGAAGGGGCCCTATAGGCCAATAGGCCCAACCTCCTGCTCAATGCAGGCTCTCCAGCCACAGCATCCCTAACATCTAGCTGCCCAGCTCCTTTTTGTAGACTTTCAGAGAAGGTGACCCTACCACTTTGTAGGTGATCAGTTCCATTGCCAAACTGCTCTCACTGTCAAGAAGTTCAGTGTTTGATCCAAAACTATCCTCCTATAGCTTCAAACCATTAGAACTCATTCTACTCTCTTAGGCAACAGAAAACAAGCCTGCACTCTCCCCTTTGTGGCAGTCTAAATATTTAAAGAGTACAGTCTTGTCACCTTTCAGTCTTCTCTTCACCAAGCTGATCATGCCCAGCTCCTTCAACCTCTCCTCATATGTTTTGTTCTCCATACCTCTTATCATCCTTGTTGCCCTTCTCTGAACTCACTCCAACTTGTCTTTGTTATTGTGCCTTCAATTTATTTCTGACATACGACGATCCTTTCATAGGGTGTTCTTGGCAAGAATTGCTCAGAGGAGTTTTTCCTTTGCCTCCCTCTGAGTCTGAGAGAGTGCAACTTACGCAAGGTCACCCAGAAGCTTTCCATGGCTGAGTGGTGATACTATGAGTTGTAGTTTAGTGCTCAAACTACTACACCACACTGGCTCTCTATGGCCCCATAAAGAATGCCAAAATAAAGCTGCTTCGGGTCACTTTGGAGTTAGGCTGTTTAAATGATGCATGCATTCTAAGAGTCCAGAAGCTGTGCCAAAGCTGTGCTCCAGTTCTCAGGACTGGATCGTGGCTTTGGCGTGGCTTCTGGAGTCTTAGGACACATGCAACATTTAAACAGCCTAACTCCAAAGTGACCCAAAGCAGCTTTATTTTGGCCTGTCTGTATGGGGCCTATATCTTTTTTTTTCATTAGTTTTTATAGCCTAAGTATTTTTGAATTTCTTTTTATTTTCAGTTCAGGTTTCTAGTTTATCAAAGTCCAACTTGTCAGTGCAGTACCTTTGGAATTCTCTTCTTACCTTCCAATGTGTTACTTTCCAATGTGTTATCTACTCCTCCCAGTTTTGTATCATCTGTAAATATGATAAAGATTCCTACGACCCCATCATCAAAATCATCGATAAAAGTACTGAAGAGCTTCAACCCCAGGAACTCTGTGGCACTCCATTTGAGACCTTCTTTCAGTTTGAAGCACAGCCACTGATGACAGCTCTAGAGCATGGTTTACTAACTAGCAATGGATCCATCTGATGGCATTTCCATCTGTTCCATATTTAGTCAGTTTGCTAATTCATGAGCACTTAAATACTTTGCTGAAATCCATATAAATGAAATCCACAGCATGCCAGCCATCTGCTAAACCAATGTCCTGATTTTTTTTAAAAAAGATACAAGGTTAGTTTTGCAGGATTTGTTCTTGACAAACCCATTCTGATACCTTCTAATCACTACATTGTCATCAAGATATTGGCAGACAAATGCCTGTATAATCTGTTCTAATATTTTTCCTGGCACTGAAGTCGGAGTAGTCGTGTAGTTTCCGAGAGAGAGGGGGGGCAGGGTTAGAAGATGTTTGCACATCTCAAAAATGAAGGCAAGTGGTTCTGTGAGTATGGAGTGAACCAGATTGAACAGAGCACGGCATTGGAGTGCTTCGTGCTGCATTGGGGGTGTACCTCATCTAAACACCATGCTCCCAAAGCAGCCAGAAGCCACTTCTTTTGGCCCGTGTGTTTTGGGCTTGTGTCCGCAAGTTCCTTCAATTCTCTGGGATGCAATTAATCTTGCCCTTAAGATCTGAGCTCATTTAGATTAACTAGGTGATTTCTGATTACCATTTCCTTTGTCATTCTATTGCTTTGAATATATTTGAAAAACACCTTTTGTTGCTTCCTGCTTCTCTACCCAATCTCTAATTATTTTGAGCATTAACATTCCTTACAAATTCCTGCAAGCTTGAAGTACATGTCTGTATTCTTTCTTGGTGATTTATCTTTCTTTTCCTTCTTTATACATGCTTTCCCTCCCTTTTTTACTTCCTCCTTGAGTTTACTGTGCAGCCACCTTGGTTTTTTCATATGTTTCACATTTTTTCTTCTTCCGTTGAAATTAATTATGTGTGTTTTTGCTTTAGCATCTTCAGCCATGGATTCAGCCCAGAATTTCCTTGAATTTGATAAAATCAGCTTTCCCGAAACCCAAGATTTGTATTTCACTATATTCTTCTTTGGCCTGTCCCACATTTATGAATTCTAGCATTACAGGGTCACTCCCCCCTAAAGTACCAACTGATCTGATTCCAGTGCCCAACTTCTCCCTATTTTAGTTAGGATTAAGTCCAGGAATGCCAGTATCCTTTATTTTTGTCCACCTTTTGAAAGAGTAGATTATCTGCAAGGCACATCAGGAGTTAGTTGGAAAGTCTTAACAGATCTAGTCTCCCAGCAGATATCAGGATAATTGACATTCCCCATAACTATTGGATCTTGCTTCTTGGAGATTTCTGAGATTTGTTTCAGAAGTGCATCATCCATCACCTTGTCTTGGTTTGGTGGCCTGTAGTAAACTCCCACCACAATGTTGTTTTTATTTCTTTCTCCATGTATTTTTACCCAAATTCTCTCCACTGGCCCAGTTTAATCACTCACACGGATTTCTGTACAAGTGATTTGATCTTTGACATATAATGCTGGGCTGAATCCCATGGCTGAAGATGCTCAAGGAAAAAAACACACATATATAATTAATCCCCCTCTTCTTCTTTATCTGTTCTTTTTGAAGATAATATATCCCTCGTTTTTTCTATTAAAATCATGGGAGTCATCCCACCAAGTCATTGTTAGATATATTTATAAAGTCATATCTGCCTTCCTGTGGTCGGGACTTCAAGCTTGTCTTGTTTGTTTCCAAAACTCTGTGTATTGGTGTTTAGACACCTAAAGCATTGCTTGTTCTCGTCTTTTATTGTAGTGTGAGTTTTTCTGTAGCTTAAGCTATTACCCCACCCTCCCAAGGATTTAGTTTAAAGCCCTCTTAATCAGATTCACCATGCTTTTTGCCGAAGACATTCTTCCCAGTCTACACAAAGTGTAGCGTATCTGTAGCTAGTACTACAGCGAAGTCAGTGGTCTCAGAAACCAAACCTCTCCTGTCAATACCAGGCCTTTTATCCTTGAAAATAACTGGTGTGGGCAAGGGATGAAAATTGGGCAAAAATAGGAAAAAATAGATTTTGGAATATTTTCTTTTGGAATAATGAATAAAAAGTATAAGACAAAGGATTCACATATTTACACCCCCAAATTATTTACAGGAAGACTTTTATGTAAGACAGTATATAGTATCCAATCATTGCAATTCCTGCTCCCAGTATTCTTTCCAGGTCTTTTTTTATTGGAAATGGGGACTAAATAATTTTCTGTTTTGCTAATGCTGGTTTTCTTCTCCTAATAAAGTGGAAGAACGAAAGAGATTTGTTATAGTCCAGGATCTTGTAACTCTGTTTGTAATTAAAAAACAAAATTAAATGGAAATTAAGCTTGTACAGTAGTAGTTGCTTGGTTGAACTGTGATTTTCAAACGTGATAATGATAACAACATGATACAGTTGTGCCATTATGTTTATAATATTAGCAAAATGATTTTCAATTTGCAATCTGCAAAGGGTTTTTTTTAAATCTGTTTTGGAACTCCCCTTTTCTCCCTATGTCTTCAAAATGTAAAGAAATTTTAGGTCTTTGTTCTGAAAATTGTCATGGTGAACATCTTTAGATATTGATAATGGTCAGCTGCTATTATCTCTTTTTGCTTGTGGCTATGATTCCATTTTGAATCTTAAAATGTTGCCTGCAGGAGCAGAAGAGAGACTAGGATAATTTACTCCCATTCTGGGGGGAAAATCATGCAGAGTTAATGCTATTTGATGCCAGTTTAACCATCATGGCTCCATTTTACAGAATCTTGGGATTTGTACCAGGAGCTCTCTAGCAGAGAAAGCTAAATACTTCACAAAACTACAAATTCCAATAGCACTGAGCCATGGCAATTTAAAGCAGTGACACACAATTAATTCTGGAGTATAGATGCAGCTTCTGTAGCCTCTCTGAGTGAATTTAAACAGCCCTCTGTATCCGTGGTTATGGTGATAATGATAACAATAGCATCCTTTGGATTAGACAGAATCTCTGGGATCCCAAAACGCAATTTTAAAATGGCTGTTTTTCTCATTGACTGGGTGCAATTGATGTCAGTGTTTCCCGGGCTTCATGGACTCTCAAGTTCTTCCAACATACTTGCAGCCATCCCTTGAACAAATGAATGCAGGGACGCCTCAAATGCAGCTTCAGCATGTCTGCAACTCATTGCTATGAATGAGCATAATGTTTGTGGGCTGGAATTTTAATGAAACACTGACATTAGAAGACTAGCATAAGACATTTAAAGCATGTGCTTAGAACTTCCCACACGTTTCTTGCTTTCGTGCAGCTTTCCTAGTTTACATGGTAATTTATTACAACTACAGTGCTAAGGCTTTGCTGCAGAGTAAAGGGCCTCTGGCGTTGGGATCCCATCCTTTCATGGAATTTTACAGTATTCCCATTGTTGTATACAAGAAAAACAATGCTAGTTGCTTGCCCATGTTTGTGTGGTTTCATGCATCGTTTACCTTCTCCATGTCTGCATTTTATCTTGGGCTGTGTTAATTGTCCTCTCTGGATACTTATATATGTGAAATGAAACTTGAGATAAAAGTAATCCTTAGACATTGTCAGTAGCCTGTTTTAGCAGATTCCTCACAGTAACACAGAGCTCTAGCTAGATAAGAAATTAATATTTTGTGTTTAGTATTGTGTCTATATGAACTCTACTAAGGAATTAATTAGCATGCAGGCAATGGACAACTTAATGCATACCAGGCATATACATGACAGAATTAAATAATCACAATAAAAATCCATAAACCAGCCTTCAGTATTAATAAATTAATGCACTCACAACCTAAAGTTGGACTAGGCAAATGCAGCCATGGGCTGCATGTGGTCCTCCAAGCTGTATATGTGCATGTGTATGTGCTCGCACATTTGCCCCAGAGTGCCCCCAAATGATCTCTAGGGAATGTAGAAGCCATTTCCATCACATTTGGAGTCCCCTGAACGCCCCAGGGTCAAAACAAATGTTTGCAAAAATTTTCAAGCCAACGAAAAACTTACTCTGAATAAATCTTGCCAAGAAAACTCTAAAACAGGAGTGCCATGAATCTGTATAGACTTCTTAACAAAAAAAGTTACATTGTAAGTTCCTCAGCACGCTTCCTTGTTTCTTGTTTATTTAATCAAATAGTTATATCTCACCTTTCCTTATGATATCTCAGGGTACAATTAGTGTGAACAGCTTAGAACAGTTTAAAACTTCAGATAATGAAGATAACTCAGAGTAAAACATTAATCATATTTGATCTGCTTCTTTCTGTCCACGTGACATTATTTACCCCAGGAGCTTGTCACATACTGAACTTTTGGAGTTTTTCCCTCTGCTTGTGATCATTTCACCTTCCGCCTTCCATATGTTACACTGCGAGGGACAACTTGCAAGCTTCTCAAAGTAACATAATACAGGGACACAGTTGTGAGGTGGGAAGTTAGGCAGACTCTTGTGAGCCCAGCAGCTTGCCAGCATTTGCTTATCAGCTTGCCAGCAGCTATGTATTCCATTTATAGGTGCACTTGACTATTTCCAATAATGAGATATGTATGTTGTGCCAACAATAAAAAAGTGTCCTTCTCTGGAGCATCTGGGCAGCTGTGTTGTATATGCCTATGTTTACAGAGTATGGTGGCATAATAGATATAAACCGAAGAATTCCTCCTTTTGTTTGTCAGCAACTTGTTTCTCTGATAAAGAATGGGCTTACTATGCTATCACTTTCTGTATCTGTAGAAACAGTCTGTTGAATTGTATCCCACCTTTGAATGTACTCCTCTAAACCATGGACTAGTGATTTTGCCAACAGTGTAATTTATCTACACGGAGGAGTTTTCTTAATCTCTTAATACAATTTTCAAAGCTGTTGTACAGTTCAGAATTTCACAGTGTATTTTTGGTGCATTCTGATTTTGTGGAGAGTGGCAACTAGTCATTTAGGCTAACCTAACCAATGCCCTACAGAGACAAAGACCTAGTTCTTGGAAATGGTAATGGTGGTCATCTTGTATATACAGTGAAGTCTGTGGCTGGAGTATTCATATGACTGAATGTTCTGTTATAACAAAGCTAAAATATTTTAAATCCTTCTATAGAAAACTGGCAAGGGGAAGGCCTATAAGTTCCTTAACATATGTTCTGTGTGTAGGGACGGTGCTTAGAATGTTTTTAAAGGAACCAATTACTTTACTCAGTACTCTGAGTAAAGTAATACTACCACTAGGTGATTTTATTACTATTACTGAGAGAAGTACCTGCTGAATTAACCTGTTACTAATAAGTTACTATTTCTACTTTGTCATTGGAAAATACAGGAATCCCCTAAGCAGTCCGTACAGATATTGCACCCTGGAGATTCTGAGAAAAATGCAAAACCATTACTCCTTCCTTGAAACCACACATGTGACTCTTCCTCCTCTCCATCCCTCTGGCTAGCTGGATGGTTTGCCCAGCATGTGGGTTCACACACGTACATATTCAACATTCCCGCTGTATGCCCTGTCCCTGCATAGGCATGCAAAGAAGGGAGGGTAGGCTTCTTTGTCCTTCCCACTACATCATATTCTGCAAGCGTATCAGATACCTATGTGCTATGATTTACATGGGGAGGATGAATGCAGTTTACATAGGGATCACCCTCTACATCAGCACATCCACCTTGCTAATGCTGCAACCCTTTCATACAGTTCCTCATGTCATGGTAACCTCCAACATATAGAGGAGCAGTGTCTTGGTTCCTAAGACCATCAGAAATATGTGTTTTCCGATGGTCTTAAGCGACCCCCTGTGAAAGGGTCGTTCGACCCCCAAAGGGATTGCGACCCACAGGTTGAGAACCACTGTTCTGTATGCACCATCTTCAACAAAAACATGGTCCTCTGGCCCACCAAACAGCGGTTTGGCAAACTGTACAGAATGCAGTTTATAGAATTTAGCAATAATGAATTTTACATCAGATGGACTACATTGAAGGTCCTCATGGGCTGCCTTTTGCCCACAGAGCTATGTGATGTGAATGACACATAGCAGCAAGAGCAATATGTTAAGATTGATGCTCCCCTGTACTGTTTAATTAACACAAAAAACTCTCCTACAATATAGCATTGTACAAACAAACAAGCAACATTTAAGGTTTCTGTTATTACTCTGTTTTGCCTTAAATAGACTGGAAAATTCATTCCCACCTTTTATTTGAGTTTATGTGACTGGAAATAAACCAAACCATAACAGAAGCAGTGGTGGAATGAGATTAAAAAACTGTACTATTTGTTTCATTAGCATTTGCTTGTCCTGATGCAACCTATGGGACAAGTCTAACTCAATGATCTCTGTGCATTTTACATTCTTCAGAGGCTTGCTGGTTTTACTGGCTGTTTCTGAGAACTAAATTGTTACATTCAAAAGTCCACATGAAAGACAATGTTCTATTTAGAAATCCTCAGCATTTACAGAATAACACTGAGCATGAGTTTGACAAATGTAGAATATTTATAGGAGAACAATGAAGCGTCTGATGACACGTCAGCAGCTTGTGGCCAGCTGATGAGAAGAAGAGGCTTGCAATACCTATAAGGAATTTTATGTTTTGCCTGCTTTCTTCTGGCATTTGGGAGTCTGAAGGCAGAGCTCAGGGCAATGCTTTGTGTAAATTCAACTACTGTATAATCTTTTAAGTGCAAACATGGTGTAGTGATTTGAGTGCTGCATGTAGGCTGCATCCCACTGAAGAAATAATCCAGTACCACACCAGTTTAACTGCCTTGGCTGAAAGCTAGGGGATCCTGGGATGTGTAGTTTGTTGGGGCACCAGAGCTCTCTTGCCAAGGAAGGAAAATTGTCTCACAGAACTACCATTCCCAGAATCCCATAGCCTTGAGCCAGCGTAGTTCATGTGGTGTCAAATTGGGTTATTTCTGCAGTGTGGATGCAGCCTAAGACTCTAAGGGACAAGATTTCAAGTCCTTGGAAACCCATTGGATGACGTTGGGCAAGTCATATACTCTCTGCCTTAGAGGAAGGCAATGTCAACGTTCTAAATAAATTTTTCCACGAAAATAATAGAATAAGGTGACCAAAAGTGAGGGTCAACTTGAAGGCACATAATACATTTAAGTGTAGGAGGAGAGTTGTGGCCTGTGGAAAACACAAACAAAATTGTTGCCATTAGCAATGAATCTCCACACAAAAAGTGAAGAATGTATAATATTCTAGCTCCTTTGTTAAATTGTTGTTGTTGTTGTTGTTGTTGTTGTTGTTGTGTGCCTTCAGGCTGTTTCTGGCTTATGGCGACCTAGAAGCAAACCTATCACAGGGTTTTGTGGCAAGATTTGTTCAGAGGAGGTTTGCCATGGCTTTCCTCTGGAGCTGTTGGGGTATGTCTTGCCCAAGGTAAACCAGCAAGGTTCCGTGGTTGAGTGGGAATTCAAATGCTGGTTTCCCAGAATCCTGGTCCAGCACTCAAACCACTATACAACACTGGCTCTCTCAGCAAACATTTGGTAAAACTGTGTTGCTATGACCCTGACAGTGGCTAGTAGTGGTATGTAAGTTGATGTACAGTTGTGTCTTACCTCTGGTTTGCTAGTCAGTTCCTTCAGTCTTCCATGAACCCTTTTCCACCACAATAATGCCCCCAGATAAAACAGTTCCTGTTGCTCAAGTCTGTTTGTTTCACTGGAACATATGCGGAAGGAATTCATGGTGGATTGTGCCCCAGGTAAGACATATTATTTCTTTGTTAAGAGGCTGTTGTGCAGCACATGGAAACTCTCCAAAGGAACATACTCCAGATAATCGCCCACAGGGAAAACAGTCCAGGGATCAAAGCTCATTTTTGTTCTTTGAATCATGTTGATTTGCCTGCCATAAACTACTTGTAATTTTCTATCTTGTTATGGCCTTGACATTTATTGTGCCTCCTGTAAAATTTCTCATCATTGTATCTTTAATTTGCATCAGCGATTGTGATAGTATGGCATGTGGGGGGGGGGGGGGGAAGAAGCAGTAAATGTGCTCATGC